>NC_058085.1:363270099-363413915 GCF_014858855.1 Bufo gargarizans
ATCTTAGGATGTTCCAATATTTTTTTAGGATATTATTGACCTCTTGGTGTTTAATGTCAAATGTGCCTATGCAGCGCACAATTTTGTCACTGCTTGTTTTTTCTTTTTGATTTTTTAATAAATCATTTCTGTCCTTGTCTTTAGCCTTCCGATACGCTTTGTGTAGAACTTTTTTGGGGTACCCGCGTTCTAAAAATTTCTGGTATAAAATTTTACTTTCGTGTTCAAAACCCTCCTCTGTTGAGCAGTTTCTTCTCGCTCTATAATACTGGCCTACTGGGATTCCTCTTTTCAGAGGTATTGGATGGTAGCTAGACCAGTGGAGGAGACTGTTGCTCGACGTGGGCTTTCTGTAGATTTCTGTTTCTATATTACCACTCTCTGAAAGGCTTAGGGCTACATCCAGGAAGTTGAGTTTGTTTTTATTAATTTCACCTGTGAATTTTAAACCAATTGTATTGTTATTGAGAATTTTATTAAATTCATGAAATTCTTCTTGTGCACCTTCCCACAGTATTATAACGTCGTCTATATAACGACCCCAATATGTAATATGTTTGGTGTACTGACTGTGTACTTCCGTGAACACAATTCTATCTTCCCACCACCCTAAAAAAAGGTTTGCGAAATTTGGTGCGCATTTCGTGCCCATTGCGGTGCCAGTGATCTGTAAATAATAATCATTATCAAAAACAAAATAATTGTGAGTGAGTAAGAAAATTAAAAGTGACAAAACAAACTCATTATGATCTTTGTACTGGGTGCCTTTTGTATCTAGATAGTACTTCACTGCATCTATGCCTTTGGAGTGCGGTATGCTAGTATATAGCGCTTCAACGTCTAAGCTTGCTAATAAAGTGCCCGGTTCTACATGTATGTTATTCAATTTAGTCAAAACGTCTTTAGTGTCTCTCAGGTATGATGTTAGACTGGGGACAAATGGGGATATCACCTCATCGACATAGCCACTTATTCCTTCACATAGGCTCTCATTCCCAGATACTATAGGTCTTCCAGGAATTGGTTGTCGTTTTTTGTGTATCTTAGGAATGGCATAAAAAGTGGCAAGTACTGGATTCGGCTTGTACAGAACTTTGAACTCTTCTTTCGTAATTAGGTTTTTTTCTTTAGCTTGCTAAGCCTGAACGAAGGGTTCACTTATGCATCCTTTTTGTAAAAATTACTATAATAAAAACCAATAGGAAAAAGGTAAAAGCTAAATGAAATAAAAGAAATCAGACCTCCTTGAATTAAATAATTGAGAGAGTGGTATAAAAGAGCTCTTACCACGTACCACCTACTGGTAGGTCCATCGCCTGCTGACAGGTCTGTAGATAAAATGAGAAATAATAATTAATAATAATCATAAACTATACTTTGATAAAATAGAAATAATAATGGGCACATTACCTTTTAAAAGATCAAAAAAATGCTGATTGAACCTGTAAGACAAATAGGAAAAAGAATTAATAAAACCTAATGAAATATACCTCTGACGTCAGAGCGGGGCGACATTAACAGCCTATCAAAGATCATGATAGAAGCAATATGAATGCGCTCAGTAAGGAGCATAACTATTGCTTGAAAATATTGCGTCATACCAGTGGGAGGTTTCAAATACACCCGGCAACGCCACTCTCCTCATAGACTGCCCGATCCCCTGAGGACGCCATATCTATGGCGAAACATGTCGGGGGGCAGCGTTTAAGATTTTAGATCGCAGTGGACCTATTATGAGGGTGATAGCTACTGAATAGCAAGGTGATATAGTAGCTAGTGACTGCGTTGCCAATAGAAAGCAGCACAGCGAGGGATGGTGCTGTAATGAGAACGTACTGAATAAATCCAAGTGATAGGACAGGTAGAAGGCAGCCACCGCAGCACTAGCACTATCACCAACATAATAACTCAGTGCCAATAGGCACCAACACTGAACGGCCTGCTGACAATGTTGCAAAATAGTGGACATTAATATCCATTCCAGCACATAAGAGGCAAACAGCCAGCAGGAAAAAGTCACAGTTGCCATTGCCAAACGGCCGTCAGTAGACTAATATATATCGAGTGTAACATCACCCAGGCCCACTGGTGAGAGTTTTAAACTTATAATTTGAGTAGGTCATTGTTAGTTTACACAATTTATTAAATTTAACAAATAAAAGTTAATTTTTACTACAAAATAAGACTACAAAATAAATAAGTGCACGTCAAGAGTAGGCAACCTGTAGTCTAATGACTAAATGTAAAATACAATAATAAATGCCTCTACGTGTCCTGGGTATACAATAATGAAATATTGACTATTTAACCTAAAGACCCCACCCAGTGCAGCTGATGAGAGGCGGATCCAGCACTGCTCCAAAGCAATCACTAAACTCGTGTTGCTATCCTGGCTGACCTCCGCACATGGTCAGAGTGGGGCATGACACCCCACAATTTTTTCTATAGTTGTGACTCTGTCCCGGATCTTGGTAACATCATCCCTTATCAGAACCACATCTGTCTGAATTACCCCGAGCTGCGTTGTGATATTGTGTATTAAATCTCCATTTTTTTTAACCGCAGCCAGGATTTCTTTTAATGGGGCAGGCTCCACAGTAGATGAATCGTTTAACTCTTCCCTCCTAACCTCTTCATTCTGAGGATCCTCTTGTGGCAGGTGCAGCACTATGAAGTGCCTTTTGCGCTGTGGCATTAGAAGAATTCTAATATCTCTGACGTTTTAGTCTAACCAGACTGTCTATTACTCTGTAGTTCCTCTAGCGCCGTTCTATGGAAACAGTAGGTTTAAAGAGCACACCAAATGCTTGAAATAACTTCTTTATTAACTTCAACTTTTCTTCATATATAACACTGCCTCCTCCGCAGCAGATAGTCCATGTACAAAACACGTGTTGAAAAGATATCACAAGATGGCGGTATGCATAAGATGGTGGTTCAACTGTTCAATCTTGTCATTCAACATAAAATGGTGGATATATTTCTCTCTTGAGTATCTGTACTCTCACTTTAAGTTATTTAAGCACTTTATGATCTCTCTGAGAGGTATATCTGAGGTCTAACTAATAGTTCACTTGCTGAATTTGGTCGCAATTTGCAGTATGCAGTTAGCAGTAACTATTTGAAGATTGGTTGAGTATGATCTGGTATGGTTATATGCAATTTGGATTGAAATATGGAATTATGAATTTGGATTGTGAACTTTGTAGTTTGCAATTGGTGGAACTGTAAGTGAACACACATATAACTGGTTAAGTATACAGTTCTAATCACTATATTAACAGTAGGAACATTATATAACTTTGTAATACCTATTTTGGCCTCCCTCCTTCCATAAAACACAGCTCTTAGTGGAGTGAATGTCTGTTCAGCTTCTATCTCTGGTGAATAATGATTTCTAGCAGCTCCTGCTAGGGAATTTCCCACACCGGCTGTGTGTGAGGCTGGCTGTGATTAGCAAGACTCCGGCTGTGTGTGAGGCTGGCTGTGATTGGTCAAAACTCCTGCCCAGCAACAACAGATTAACACTATGCATTCTGTTGTTTCTGCTGTGTCATTGAGCTTACCTCACATCCATATAATGAATCTTAAAGGCATATTATCTTTTCTGCTTCTGTGAACACAATATATAACAGTTATATGACATCCAAACATGATGTCACAGTAAATAACTCTGCTTTTGTCTTTAACACACAAACATATGAACTGTATTAAGGTTATTAGCAGGTCTAGCTGTATACACATATAAGCTGTATTAGCAACCTAGGACAGGTCTTATCTGCACCTCTTCCATAGCTTCACCCATTTTAGATTCAGGATTTTTTTCCCATTCAGATCAGCCATCCCTTTTGGTCCTGCTCCTGTATTTACATTTGGGGACTTTAAAAACTGATAAATTTTTTCTGCCCCATTTTTTTTTAGACGAATGGTCCGCAGAACATTTATTTTGCTTAAGGGCCACTTCCTTTCCTCTTCCTCTCTTTTTTATATTATATTTTTTCCCATTTTTCCTGTTCCCTCTCTCCCTCCCCTACTCAATCTTCAATTAATTTTCCACCCTCCAAATACAATTAAGGAACAAGAGGGGAAGGAAAAAAAGAAAAAAAAGGGGGGAAAAAAAGCACACAAAAAAAAGTGAACCGTTCCCAATGGGTTTTCCAGGCAAATTGAGAAAGTTCAGCAGCAGTTCATCCAAATCAGTCCCAGTGCATATTTAATAGGCAAAACAAATTGTGGACACTTATGCACATATATATATATCTATATCCATATAAGCAGCACAGAGGTCAGGGAGGCACATAAAAAATTCCTGGAAAAAATAAGTTATTCATACAGGCAGGAGGTAACGTGTTCATAAGACCAAGAGGCAGGAGGTGGCATTAAGGCAAGTGGAGGAACAGAAGATGCAGAAAGTCAAACCTTCCAATCCCATCGGGAGTGAAGAGGAGGCAGGAGATGACCCATTCATAAAGCCAGGAGGCAGGATACGACACCGATGAGACAACAGGTAGGGACGGAGGAAGCAGACAGCCGAGTCTTCCAATCCCATCGGTGATGGCGTAGAGGAGACAGAAAAGACAAGCAGGAACCCGCAAGCTCCCAAGTCCAGGGAGGACCAGCTCACAGGGGGGACGCCTCCACTAAAGACAAGCAGCACGGCAGGGCCTTCAATATCCAAAACTGCTCCGCTACATGCGGAGGCCGAGGTTTACATCGCGAGGCAGGAGGAGATCCATATCTCATCAGTATTACAGTGAGGTCTAGTGCAGGAGGCACCGGGTCTACTAAGTGGCACTTGAACAGTAGCATATGCTACACCCATTTATATAGGACACCCCAACCTAGTGCACTTGCATTATAACTAGTGTTGAGCACAAATATTTGAAAAGCAAATTTTTATCTCGAATATCGCCACTTCGAGAATTCACGAATATTTAGAATATACTGCTATATATTCATTTTTTCCATCTGAACGCATGATTCCTCCCTGCTTAAGTTGCTTGTGGGCCAATGACTCATTGGCCCACTAGCAAGTAGCAGGGAGGAATCATGTGTTCAGATGGAAAAAATTACCAATATTCAAAAAACAAATATATAGCACTATATTCTATAGTGCTATATATTCATTTTTAACCCACGCCTGTATTGACGATCATTCCCTTGCCGATTTTCGAGTAAAAAAAAAAAGGAGAATATAACGAATATTCAAATTCGCGAATATTCGACGAATATTCTACAAAATATTTGCGAAATATCACGAATTTGAATATGACCCCTGCCGCTCATCACTAAATATGACCCCACTCATTACACCCCAAAACGAATGCAGCCCCCGACCTCTGAACAAATGCTCTCTAATTACTAGACCCAGACAAGATCCCCTAAACTAAGACCAGACCTAATAAGTAAATACATACCCTCTAAATAGAGACCATAGACCAGTGGCGTGCCCGGGGGGATGGTGCGCCCCGGCTGCCGGCTCTGACGGGGGTGCCAGCAGGCCCAGAAGCAATGAGTGCTTCCATCAATACAGATGGAAGCTCTCATTGCTGAAGCGCCGACACCCGTGACCCAGTCCCGCATACTGCGGCAGGGCAGGGAGCGAAGTGCATAGTTCCCTGCCTCGCCGCCGATCACCGCCATAGGCTTCAGGCCTAGTAGCCTATGCGGTAGTGAAATCCCGGCGCAGGCACGCGTGATGACGTCATCGCGCGCCTGTGCTGGGACTCAGCAGTACAGTGCAGGGACTCTGCGATCAAGCGCAGGTAAGTATTTAGCTTTAAGGTTTTTTTTTTCTTTTTCTTTTATGTGCCAACTTTGGGGACATGAGTGGGCCGGGGTGCACACAGGACAGAGGACGTGTGGGGGCAAACTTTTATTTTATTTTATAATGTGCCAACTTTGGGGGACATGAGGGGGTGCACACAGGAGGACGTGGGGGGAATATGGTGGGATACTGTGTGGCACAGTGGGGGCAATTTATTATGGGAGGGATGGCAATGTGGGGGACACTACTGTGTGGGGGACAGTGTGGGGGACAGCGTGGGGGATACTACTGTGTGGGGGCAGCGTGGGGGACACTACTGTGTGGGGGCAGCGTGGGGGACACTACTGTGTGGGTGACAATACTGTGTGTGGGGCAGCGTGGGTGACACTACTGTGTGTGGGGCAGCGTGGGTGACACTACTGTGTGTGGGGCAACGTGGGGGAAATTACTGTGTGGGGGCAGTGTGGGGGACACTACTGTGTGGGGGGCAGTATGGGGGACACTACTGTGTGGGGGCAGTGTGGGGGACACTACTGTGTGGGGGACACTACTGTGTGGGGGGCAGTGTGGGGGACACTACTGTGTGGGGGCAGTGTGGGGGACACTACTGTGTGGGGGACACTACTGTATGGGGGCAGTGTGGGGGACACTACTGTGTGGGGGACACTACTGTATGGGGGCAGTGTGGGGGACACTACTGTATGGGGGCAGTGTGGGGGAAATTACTGTGTGGCGGACACTACTGTGTGGGGGACACTACTGTATGGGGGCAGTGTGGGGGACACTACTGTATGGGGGCAGTGTGGGGGACACTACTGTGTGGGGGGCAGCGTGGGGGGACTACTGTGTGGGGGAAATTACTGTGTGGGGGACACTACTGTGTGGGGGCAGTGTGGGGGACATTACTGTGTGGGGGACACTACTGTATGCAGCAGCGTGGGGAACACTACTGTGTGGGGGGCAGTGTGGGGGACACTACTGTATGGGGGGCAGCGTGGGTGACACTACTGTGTGGGGGGCAGCGTGGGGGAAATTACTGTGTGGGGGCAGTGTGGGGGACACTACTGTGTGGGGGGCAGCGTGGGGGACACTACTGTATGGGGGCAGCGTGGGGGACACTACTGTGTGGCGGGCAGTGTGGGGGACACTACTGTGTGGGTGACAATACTGTGTGTGGGGCAGCGTGGGGGACACTACTGTGTGGGTGACAATACTGTGTGTGGGGCAGCGTGGGTGACACTACTGTGTGTGGGGCAACGTGGGGGAAATTACTGTGTGGGGGGGAGTGTGGGGGACACTACTATGTGGGGGCAGTGTGGGGGACACTACTGTGTGGGGGACACTACTGTGTGGGGGCAGTGTGGGGGACACTACTGTGTGGGGGACACTACTGTGTGGGGGGCAGTGTGGAGGACACTACTGTGTGGGGGGCAGCGTGGGGGAAATTACTGTGTGGGGGACACTACTGTGTGGGGGGAAGTGTGGGGGCAGCGTGGGGGAAATTACTGTGTGGGGGGCAGTGTGGGGGACACTACTGTGTGGGGGGCAGTGTGGGGGCAATTCTATTATTTCTGGGGACACTATACAGGGATTATTACCTGGAGCACAATATAGGGTGTTATTAATACTGGGGGCTCTCTAGGGGGCATTATAGCTGCTGTAGACACTATAGGGACATTGGGGTAATCAAACTGGTGTAAAGTAGAACTGGCTTAGTTGCCCATAGCAGCCAATCAGATTCCACCTTTCATATTTGACAGCTCTTTTGGAAATCCAGTTCTTCTTTACACCAGTTTGATAAAGGACTCCAATTATGTCTATTAGGGTCACTATTTTGTTCAGCAGTATAGTACCTGGGGCATTGGGGGGGGGGGGGGCACAATGGGCACAGTATTGGGGTGGCAGCAGGATGACACTGTGGGGACACCAGGATGGAGGGGTTGATGGAAAAACTCAGAAATCTAACGTGTCTGTGTTACAAACTCTGTAGAGATGAGATGCGGCTGAAAGAATTTCTCATGGCGGTCTAACGGAGGAGAAGAGGAAAGAGAAGGTCTACATGACAGGAGATGTCCCTGGATGTAAGAGGTATGTGGTCAAGTATTGGGGGGGGGGGGTGCCAGAGAAATGACCCGCCCCGGGTGCCAAACACCCTGGGCACGCCACTGCCATAGACTCTCTAAATACAGTCCCCCTAAATAAATATATATCCTAGATCAGACACCCCAAATACAGACCCTAGACCATTTAAATACAAACCCCCCTAAACAAATTCAGCCCCAGACTAGAACTCTAAACAAATATAGACCTTCTAGAGATCCCAGACCCTCTAAATACAGACCCTCTAACCAAATAGAGACCCCAGACCAGACCCCCCACCCAATTACATGCTTCCTTAAATAATAGAGACCCAAGATCAGATCCCTTAAACCAAGACCCCAGACACATACCCTCTAAATAAATACAGACCCCTGAATACAGATCTAAGCTAACAAATATCCTAAACCAGACCCCTAAACAAATATAGAGCCCCTAACCATCTAACAATAGAACACAGAGCTCCCCCTTAATACACAATCTCTTCATTGGGTTGTCCGGGTTCAGAGCTGATCCCATTTTCACCTAGGCAGGCTTTCTCATATCAGCATTGGAGCATTTCATGCTTCGATGTTCTCCTTTGTCCTGTGCTGAATCACGCATGGCTGTTGTGGCCAGAGGTCCGGTTTTAAGCCAGACAGTCCGGATTTCAGACTCACTGTCCTCCGGTGCAAGGCCTGGATGGACGCAGGGATGTCCTTTTGAACAGCTCACTCTCAGACAGCAGCACTGTGCTGTCTGAGAGTGAGCTGCAGGGAGAAAGTCACCCTCCCTCCCACCCCTGCAGCTGACCTGAAGTTCATTCTGCATCCTAACTGGATCAGGGCGTGACTTAAAGGCGGGATTGTAAAGTCTGGCATTTGAGGGTGGTCTGAGTGGCCACCCTACGCAGGGCAAAGGCTTTTTCTGGAGATCCTGTGACATACACGGGGAAAGCTAGGTGGAGGCTTCTGCCTAGCAGTGAGTCCAGTGACGTCACCGGCACCAATGGGCGGGCTTTAGTGCTGCTCCAGCCTGTAAAATGGCTAGGGCAGTGCTAAAGCCAGGCATGGGATTCAGCCGTTTCCCTCAGGTTCTCCAGATCCGGTTGGTGAAATTACAGCTGGATCGGAGAACTATGTTACCGGCTGAATCCTGATCTGGTGCAGCGGGAGATGAGCGCTTGCATTGTGGAAGCAATGGCACGGTGGGGGCATTGTTGGCACATGGGGGACACCATGGGGGTATCTACTGGGGGCATTGCTGGCGCATGGGGACACTATGGGGGCATCTACTGGCACATCCTTGGGGACACTATGGGGGGCATCTACTGGGGACATTGCTGGCACATTGGGACACTATGGGGGCATCTACTGGGGGCATTGCTGGCATATGGGGGGCATCTTCTGGGGACATTGCTGGCACATGGGGACACTATGGGGGGCATCTACTGGGGGCATTGCTGGCACATAGGGACACTATGGGGGCATTGCTGGCATAAGGAGGGCATCTACTGGGGGCATTGCTGGCATATGGAGGGCACCTACTGGGGGCATTGCTGGCACATGGGGGCATCTACTGTGGCATTGCTAGCACATGGGGGACACTATGGGGGCATTACTGGCACATCATGGGGGACACTATGGGGGCATTTTATACTGGCCTATTATGGGGACACTATGGAGTTGGAGGGGGGAAGAACACTATGGGGGCATATTATATTGGCACAATATGGGGGCACTAAGAAGGGGCATTTATACTGGCACTTTATGGGGGCACTATGGGGAAGAGAAGAGGAGCACTATGTGGGCATTTACTATGGGCATTATATAGGGGTATTTTATACTTACACACATTATGGGGGCACTATGGGGACATTAGCTCAACTGGGGGCACTGAGGGAATTTTTTTTGTACTGGCACACAGAACGGGAGCATTTTTGAACTACTGCACATTATTATTATTATTGAAGGTGGCAGGTGAGTTGTTAAGAAGGTAGGAGGATGATGGAAAAGTAGGAACCTAAGATGTCTTTTGTCAAACTGCAGAGAAGAGAGATGGGTGAAAAATCATCATGGCGGTCGGTTCTCAAAGGAGAAGATGAAGAAAGAGAAGGTCTGCATCAGAGGTGGGGCTGTGGGGATAGCACTGAATATAATATGTATGTAAATATGTCTTTAGTGCTAGGTACAAATGTGTATAAAATGCATATGGTGTAGGTAAATCTACTGTAAGTGTAGCCTAGGGGTGATTTATATACTGTATGGTGTATATTGTATATGTGATTATGTGAGTGTAGTGTCTATATAGTCTGTTTATGTATGCATACCTCCCAACCATCCCAGATCTGGCATAACTACTGTGTGGGGGGCACAATGGAGACTAGGTAGGGTGGGACTTGTACAGATAGACATTGGGAGGGGTCAGAGGTGTCGGCCAGCGCTGTAAAAGAACTTCACGCGACACTGATCGTTTAGCTCCTTAGGCATTTTAACCCCTTCCCGACCTTTGACGTACTGTTACGTCATGGAAACCACTGAGTTCCCGCAATTTGACGTAATAGTACGTCATAGTGATCGCGCGGGCACCGGAGCAGTGCGCGCGCGATCACTGCAGGGGCCCGGCAGTCCGTGGTAGCTGGGCCCCTGCTGTATCCGCCGGCATCGCTGTAAAAGCCGATGCCGGCGGATTAACCCCTTCTATGCCGCGGTCCGCACTGACCGCTACATAGAAGAGGTTTGTGTCAGGTGAACGATCGCATCGAGTCTCCGCGCTGCTGTGGCAGGGACCTGATGCGACACAAGGCTGCCTTGCACGGCATCGGGAACTGCCTTCTACGGGAGCCGAGGAAATCCAGCCTCAGGCCCGTCTCCAAGGCAACCTGTTAGTGTATGACTCAGTGTAATACACTAACAGGCAATGCATTACAGTACAGATGTATTGTAATGCATTGCAGAGGGGATCAGACCCCCAAAAGTGAATGTCATAAATAAAGTAAAGTAAAGAAAGTAAAAAAAAAATGCGTTTTTAATAAAATTAATAAAGAAATAAAATTAATAAAGGAAAAAGGAAAAAAAAAGCCCCTTTTCCCTTATTTTATAATAAAAAACTGAAAAAAACAACAAAGCCACACACACATATTAGGTATCTCCGCGTCCGTAATGACCGGCTCTATAAATATATCACATGATCCACCCTGTCCGATTAACATCATAAAAAATAAAAACAGTGTAAAAAAAAGCCATTTTTGTCACCTTACATCACAAAAAGTGCAACACTAAGCGATCAAAAAGGCATATGCCCCCCAAAATGGTATGAATAAAACCGTCACCTCATCCCGCAAAAAATGAGCCCCTACCTAAGACAATTGCCCCAAAAATAAAAAAAATATAGCTCTCAGAACATGGAGACACTAAAACATCATTTTTTTTGTTTGCTATTATTGTGCTAAAGTGAAATACATAAAAAAATATATAGATATTAGGTATCGCCATGTCCGTAACAACAAGCTCTATAAAAATATTACATGACCTAACCACTCAGGTGAACACCATAGGAAAAAAAAAATGTGTAAAAAAATTCCATTTTTGTCACATTACATCACAAAAATTGCAACAGCAAGTGATCAAAATAGTACCAATCAGACCGTCACCTCATCCCGAAAAAAATGAGACCCTACCTAAGAGATTCGGTCAAAAAATAAAAAAGCTATGGCTCTCAGACTATGAGACACTAAAATATCATTATTTCGGTGTCAAAAATGCTATTATTGTGTAAAACTTAAATAAATAAGAAAAGTAGACATATTAGGTATTGCCACGTGTGTAATGATCTGCTCTATAAAATAGTCACATGACCTAATCCCTCAGGTAAATGCTGTAAAATGAAAAAATAAAAATGGTGCCAAAACATCCATTTTTTTGTTACCTTGCCTCACAAAAAATGTAATATAGACCAGTAAAAAATCATATGTACCCCAAAATAGTACCAATAAAACTGGCACGTAGTTTCCAAAATGTGGTCACTTTTTTGAGTTTCTACTGTAGGGGTGCATCAGGGGGGCTTCAAATGGGACATGGCATCTAAAAACCAGTTCAGCTAAATTTGCCTTCCAAAAACCATATGGCTCTCCTTTCCTTCTGCGCCCTGCCGTGTGCCCTTACAGCAGTTTACGATCACATGTGGGGTGTTTCTGTAAACTGCAGAATCAGGGTAATAAATATTGAGTTTTATTTGGCTGTTAACCCTTGCTTTGCTACTGGAAAAAATTGATTAAAATGTAAAATCTGCCAAAAAAGTGAAATTCCGTGGTGATTGGAGCATGTGATCTGACGTCACCACAGGTCCTAGCCGGTAGTTCATCATTAAAGAAGTAAAGAAGAGACCGGGAACTACGCGATCAAGAGGAGAAGGTGAGTTAATTTTTTATTTTTTTTAACCCTCAATTGACCACCTACTAAGCATTCTGTATTCAGAATGCTATTATTTTCCCTTATAACCATGTTATAAGGGAAAATAATACAGTGAATAGACTGTCTCCTAGCAACCATGCGTGAAAATCGCACCGCATCCGCACTTGCTTGCGGATGCTTGCGATTTTCACTCAGCCCCATTCACTTCTATGGGGCCTGCGTTGCGTTATACAATATAGAGCATGCTGCGTGAAAATCACAGCTCATGTGCACAGCCCCATAGAAGTGAATGGGTCCAGATTCAGTGCGGGTGCAATGCGTTCACCTCCCGCATTGCACCCGCGCGGAAATCTCGCCCGTGTGAACTCAGCCTAAAAGTAGAGAAATAGATATTTGGAAATTTGCTAATTTTTCAAAATTTTTGCTAAATTTTGTTTTTTTTTTATGAATAAAAATTGTTATTTTTTTACTTATTTTTACCACTGTCATGAGGTACAATATGTGACAAGAAAACAATCTCAGAATGGCCTGTATGAGGCTGGTTTCACACGGGCATTGCGGATTGGGGCCGGATGCGTTCAGTGAAACTCGCACTATTTTGCAAGCAAGTTCAGTCAGTTTTGTCTGCGATTGCGTTCAGTTGTTCAGTTTTTTCCGCGCGGGTGCAATGCATTTCGATGCGTTTTTCATGCGCGTGATAAAAAACTGAAGGTTTACAAACAACAGCGTCTGATATACCCTTTTGCTTGGATCGACCACCAGAGGACACAGGTAGCTGTGTAAAGTAGCACCAAACACCACTACACTACACTACACCCCCCCCCTGTCACTTATTAACCCCTTATGAACCCCTGATCACCCCATATAGACTCCCTGATCACCCCCCTGTCATTGATCACCCCCCTGTAAGGCTCCATTCAGACGCCCGTATGTGTTTTACGGATCCACGCATCCATGGATCGGATCCGCAAAACACATACGGATGTCTGAATGGAGCCTTACAGGGGGGTGATCAATGACAGGGGGGTAATCACCCATATAGACTCCCTGATCACCCCCCTGTAAGGCTCTATTCAGACATTTTTTTGGCACAAGTTAGCGGAAATTGATTATTTTTTATTTATTTTTGTTTATTTGTTTTATTCTTACAAAGTCTCATATTCCACTAACTTGTGTCAAAAAATAAAATCTCCCATGAACTCGCCATACCCCTCACGGAATCCAAATGCGTAAATTTTTTTAGACATTTATATTCCAGACTTCTTCTCACGCTTTAGGGCCCCTAAAATGCCAGGGCAGTATAAATACCCCACATGTGCCCCATTTCAGAAAGAAGACACCCCAAGGTATTCCATGAGGGGCATATTGAGTCCATGAAAGATTTATATTTTTGTCCCCAGTTAGCGGAAAGGGAGACTTTGTGAGAAAAAACAAAAAAAAATCTATTTCCGCTAACTTGTGCCCAAAAAATTTTTGGGGATGAACTCGCCATGCCCCTCATTGAATACCTTGGGGTGTCTT
Source organism: Bufo gargarizans (assembly GCF_014858855.1). NCBI lineage: Eukaryota > Metazoa > Chordata > Amphibia > Anura > Bufonidae > Bufo > Bufo gargarizans. The sequence continues at coordinate 363,283,876 of NC_058085.1, forward strand.
CTTTCCAAAATGGGGTCACATGTGGGGTATTTATACTGACCTGGCATTTTAGGGGCCCTAAAGCGTGAGAAGAAGTCTGGGATCGAAATGTCTAAAAATGCCCTCCTAAAAGGAATTTAGGCCCCTTTGCGCATCTAGGCTGCAAAAAAAGTGTCACACATCTGGTATCACCGTACTCAGGAGAAGCTGGGGAATGTGTTTTGGGGTGTCATTTTACATATACCCATGCTGGGTGAGAGAAATATCTTGGTCAAATGCCAACTTTGTATAAAAAAATGGGAAAAGTTGTCTTTTGTCGAGATATTTCTGTATGCAGGTGATACCAGTAGCCTTGTGGTGCAAGGAGTGGAAAGGGTTAAAATCCCCAAACGTGGAGGTGATCATAGGAGAGTTCTTTTAAACAGAGAATCATATTGGATTTTTACTATGGGTACTTGTGTACCAACAGGTCTAAATTGCAGACATGACCCCATATTACACTATTGACCGTGGTACATTTTCTCTGTATCTTTTGCAGCTTTTCCCCTTTTTCTCTTCATATGTTTTTAAGTGTTTGGGGTGGAGCTGTGTGTGGATTGTGTCCACCTGGCATGCTGAACCTGCCTCTTATTTAAGGCCAGTGTCTTATATTATCATGTTGTCATTAGTAAGGATCTGAATTTATCGATCTGAAACGCGTAGACCTGGTGTACATGTCCGGATTTTAGCAAGTTTTTTCATTAAAGCATTTAATTGGTCGTTTGGAAGCTGGATTTTCTCTTTTTCCTATATCTTATATGAAGGATGGCCTTATGCCTATCCCATGCATGCTTAAACTCCTTCACTGTATTTGCAGCTACCACTTCTGCAGGAAGGCTATTCCATGCATCCACTACTCTCTCAGTACAGTAATACTTCCTGATATTACTTTTAAACCTTTGCCCCTCTAATTTAAAACGATGTCCTCTTGTAGCAGTTTTTCTTCTTTTAAATATTCTCTCCTCTTTTACCTTGTTGATTCCCTTTATGTATTTAGCAGTTTCTATCATATCCCCTCTGTCTCGTCTTTCTTCCAAGCTATACATATTAAGGCCCCTTTCACACGGGTGAGTTTTCCGCGCGGATGCGATGCGTGAGTTGAAAGCACTGCACCCGCACTGAATCCGGACCCATTCATTTCTATGGGGCTGTGCACATGAGCGGTGATTTTCACGCATCACTTGTGCGTTGCGTGAAAATCACAGCATGCTCTATTTTGTGCGTTTTTCACGCAACGCAGGCCCCGTAGAAGTGAATGGGGCTGAGTGAAAATCATTACATTAAAATAAATGACCCCATTAGTCGTCCCCCCCCCCCCCCCCCCCCGATCCTGCAGCTTGCGGTCCTCTTCACTCCAGGGCACCTGGAAGATTCGCCTGCTCCTCCTGGAGTCCGTGTGATCTCCGGGACCCTCCAAGACATTGTGGGAGAGGAGGCAAATGGGCCAGGGGTGGAGGGCTTAGTAATATGACATCTAATGGCGCCTACCAGCACCTTTACACAGGCAGATTATCAAGAATGAACATTTTGAACACTCTCCATAGACTTCTATGGGCATCAAAATACCATAAATCTACTGATATAACAGAATAATTAAGTAAATAACCCCCCCCCCCCCCAGCCATCTGGGTCCGAAGTTTCTAACAATGCAAATGTTCATCTAAATATGTGAGAGGAAGGAAGTTATGACGCATTACAATGACCAGAGACTGCAGAGGACGGCGACTGCTTCACACATTCCCGATACCACAGATCGCGGTCACTGCCATCATCTCAGCAAGGAGCATTTACCAGTGCAGGTAGGTATATACCAGTATGTACATTATAGAGCAGCGCTCCCATAGTATTATCTCTGGACATTTTCCATCCATGGTCCTTTTATTACTATTATTACTATTATTTTGATACTTTGTAGAAACATTTTTAATACTTTGTAAGTTATGGCGTTTTTTTTTTATATTTTCTGCAGCAGTTGCACATGTATGTGTAGATTTCAACCTCTGCATTGCAAAGGGAGAAATCCACGGTGAAATCTGCAGCCTACACGGACACGCTGCAGAGTGAGAAATGTGCATCCGAGGTGCAGATCTTTATTTTTTGCAGCATGTAGATGAGATATATATTATTTTTTATCGAATCCAATTTGCCGGTACTGTAAAATTCAGCGTATTTGGCGTACACCAATCTGCGGCAGCGGTGTCTGTCCCTTGTGGATGTAGCTTCACAATACACTGCAAGCTGCTGGATTCCGCCCCGTGCTAAATCCGATTCAGCCTGATCCAAAATCTAAGGTCAAATCCGATCGAAATAAATAAAATCAACTTACATGAGACGAGCAGCCGGCAGTCTGTATATAAGTATATTTCAGTCTTATTTTGTGCAGAAGATAAAAAAAGAAGATAAATGTGCCACATCCCCATTTTAAGAAAGTGGCGAGGGCGCCGGAGAAATATGTCACAAGTGGCGTTTAAAAAGTTGAAAATGTAGTGTTTGAGAAAAAATAATAATAAAAGACCCTATAGTGCAGGGATGGCCAACCTGCGGCTCTCCAGCTGTTGCAAAACTACAACTCCCAGCATGCCCAGACTGCCTACCACTCTCAGCCTACAGCTGGGCATGGTGGGAATTGTAGTGTTGCAACTGCTGGAGGGCCACAGGTTGGCCATCCCTGGTATAGTCAGTTGTTGTGTTGCCCGTTGTTCCAGGGTGTCTGCGTATCATCCGTGAAGATGTCTGTGAAGGATCCGTGATGGGTCTGTGTGTCCGTTTTTACCCTCCGTTTGTCATCCGTAATCCACAGCCCCTGTTAAGCTGAAAATTAACTTTAAGAGCGTTCTCTTTCTGTCTTCCGTGGAAAAACGAATGCACCACGGATGGCATCCGTGTTGTTTTACGGACCCATGGACTTCAACAGGCGTGCTTGGTCCGCATCACAGACTATACCGCAGTAGTGCATGTCTCCGTGATTTATTTACTGACCCACGGACAGTAAAAAAATACTGATGTGCGAACAGACACATTTAAAGCAATGGCCATGTGTCCCGTTCCGTGGAAAATGTGGACGAGGCCACATGCTGCCCCATGGCTGGAGTACAGGGACACCTGACATTTCTCGACAGAAGGTGGTACACGTCTTTTGGTCTATGTCATGCTGAGTATCATGAGACGCGCTCAGCTCTGCTACATCCAGGAGTAATAATGCCGGGACTGAGGTTTTCAACTGATATCATTTGTGTCTCAATTCCTGGCAATTTCCAAGATCTCTGTGTTCTGTTAGGCCTCATGCACACGACAGTTTTTTTTCACGGCCCGCAAAAACTGGGTCCGTGGGTCCGTGATCCGTTACCGTTTTTTCGTCCGTGGGTCTTCCTTGATTTTTGGAGGATCCACGGACATGAAAAAAAAGTCGTTTTGGCGTCCGCCTGGCCGTGCGGAGCCAAACGGATCCGTCCTGAATTACAATGCAAGTCAATAGGGACGGATCCGTTTGAAGTTGACACAATATGGTGCCATTTCAAACGGATCCGTCCCCATTGACTTTCAATGTAAAGTCTGGAGTTCTTTTATACCATCGGATTGGAGTTTTCTCCAATCCGATGGTATATTTTAACTTGAAGCGTCCCCATCACCATGGGAACGCCTCTATGTTAGAATATACTGTCGGATATGAGCTACATCGTGAAAATCAGATCCGACAGTATATTCTAACACAGAGGCGTTCCCATGGTGATGGGGACGCTTCAGGTTAGAATATACTGAAAAACTGTGTACATGACTGCCCCCTGCTGCCTGGCAGGTGCTGCCAGGCAGCAGGGGGCAGACTTTTTAACTCATTGGTGGCCAGTGCGGCCGCCCCCCCTCCCTCCCCTGTAGTTAACTCATTGGTGGCCAGTGCGGCCGCTCCCTCCCCTGTGCGGCCGCCCCCCCCCCTCCCTCCCCTGTAGTAAACTCGTTGGTGTCCAGTGGGCCCCCCCTCCCTCCCCTGTAGTTAACTCGTTGGTGGCCAGTGGGCCCCCCCTCCGTCCGCTATAGATAACTCATTGGTGTCCAGTGGGCCCCCCCTCCGTCCCTATAGATAACTCATTGGTGTCCAGTGGGCCCCCCCTCCCTCCGCTGTAGATAACTCGTTGGTGGCCAGTGGGCCCTCTCCCCTCCCTCCCCCTCCTAATTAAAATCGCCCCCCTATCATTGGTGGCAGTGGTGAGTACCGATCGGAGTCCCAGTGTAATCGCTGGGGCTCCGATCGGTAACCATGGCAACCGGGACGCTACTGCAGTCCCGGTTGCCATGGTAGCTTAGCAATTTGTAGAAGCTTCATACTTACCTGAAGAGCTGCGATGTCTGTGACCGGCCGGGAGCTCCTCCTACTGGTAAGTGAAAGGTCTGTGCGGCGCATTGCTTATAGCACAGACCTGTCACTTACCAGTAGGAGGAGCGCCCGGCCGGTCAGACATCGCTGCTCTTCAGGTAAGTATAAAGCTTCTACAAATTGCTAAGCTACCATGGCAACCGGGACTGCAGTCGCGTCCCGGTTGCCATGGTTACCGATCGGAGCCCCAGCGATTACACTGGGACTCCGATCGGTACTCACCACTGCCACCAATGATAGGGGGCGATTTTAATTAGGAGGGGGTGGGAGGGGAGAGGGCCCACTGGCCACCAATGAGTTATCTATAGCGGACGGAGGGGGGGCCCACTGGACACCAATGAGTTATCTATAGCGGACGGAGGGGGGGCCCACTGGCCACCAATGAGTTATCTATAGCGGACGGAGGGGGGGCCCACTGGACACCAATTAGTTATCTATAGCGGACGGAGGGGGGGCCCACTGGACACCAATTAGTTAACTACAGGGGAGGGAGGGGGGGCTGGCTACCAAGAAGTTAACTACAGGGGAGGGAGGGGGGGGGGGGGGCGGCCGCACTGGCCACAAATGAGTTAAAAACAGGGGGGGGAGGTCTGCCCCCTGCTGCCTGGCAGCACCTGCCAGGCAGCAGGGGGCAGTCTTGTACACAGTTTTTCAGTATATTCTAACCTGAAGCGTCCCCATCACCATGGGAACGCCTCTGTGTTAGAATATACTGTCGGATCTGAGTTTTCGCGAAGTGAAAACTCACCTCTGAAAAAGCTTTTATGCAGACGGATCTTCGGATCCGTCTGTATGAAAGCAACCTACGGCCACGGATCACGGACACGGATGCCAATCTTGTGTGCATCCGTGTTCTTTCACGGACCCATTGACTTGAATGGGTCCGTGAACCGTTGTCCGTCAAAAAAATAGGACAGGTCATATTTTTTTGACGGACAGGATACACGGATCACGGCCTCGGCTGCAAAACGGTGCATTTTCCGATTTTTCCACGGACCCATTGAAAGTCAATGGGTCCGCGAAAAAAACGGAAAACGGCACAACGGCCACGGATGCACACAACGGTCGTGTGCATGAGGCCTTAGTGAATGGAAACAAATCTGCTCACACAGCTGAAGTTTGTTACAATGTATTAGGCTACTTTCACACTAGCGTTATTCGTTTCCGGTATTGAAATCTGGTAAAGGGTCTCGTTACCAGAAAAAAACGCATCAGTTTTGTCCCAATGCATTCTGAATAGAAAGCAACCCGTTCAGTATGCATCAGGACGTCTTCCGTTCCGTCCCTTGTACGGTACTTGACCGGACAAAATAACGCAGGTTGCTGCGATATTTTTTATGGCCAAAATTCGGGAACAATACCGCACTTGCCGGATCCGAACATTCATTTCCATAGAGATGTATTAATGCCGAATCCGGTACCAAGTGTTCCGGAAATTGCCACATCCGCATCGCACATGCGCCGGATATAGGAGGAGCTACTTTCTCTTTTGATCTTGGAAAAAAAAGAAAATTACCGTTCCTCACTGCACCTTCCGGATTGCGAACCCATTCAAGTGCGGGCCACAACACGGCACAGCTGAGCAACTTATGAGCCCTAAGGCCCCTTTCACACGAGCAAGTTTTCCGCGCGGGTGCAATGCGTGACGTGAACGCCTAGCGCCCGCACTGAATCCGGACCCATTCATTTCAATGGCTCTGTGTACATGAGCGTTGTTTTTCATGCATCAGTTCTGCGTTGCGTGAAAATCGCAGCGTGTTCTATATTCTGCGTTTTTCACGCAGCCCTGACCCCATAGAAGTGAAAGGGGCTTCAGTGAAAAACGCATTGTAAAGCCTCATGCACACGACCGTATTTTGTTTCCGTGTCCGATCCGTTTTTTTTGTTGATAGGATGCGGACCCATTCATTTCAATGGGTCCGCAAAAAACGCAGACAGCACACCGTGTGTAAAAAAAAAAAGGATGCCATACGGAACGTCATACTTTTTTTTGCGGACCGCAAAACACATACGGTCGTGTGCATGTAGCCTAATCCGGATGCGATGCGTTTTTCACTGATGGTTGCTAAGAGATGTTGTTTGTAAACCTTCAGTTTTTTATCACGCGTGTGAAAAACGCATCAAAACGCATTGCACCCGCGCGGAAAAATCTAAACAACTGAACGCGATCGCAGACAAAACTGACTGAACTTGCTTGCAAAATGGTGCGAGTTTCACTGAACGCATCCGGAGCCGATCGGTCACGCTCATGTGAAAGGGCCCTTATTCTGGAAAAAAATAACTTTTAAGGGTCCGCAAAACACAGATCCGCAAAAAATACGGATGACGTTAGTGTGACATCCATATTGCATCAATTTTTTTACGGATCCATTGTAACAATGCCTATCCTTGTCCGCAAGATGGAACGGACATACGGATGCCGACAGCACACGGTGTGCTGTCCACATCCTATCCGTGAAAAACCGCAACAGACACAAAAACAATATACATTTGAGTGCATGAGCCCTAATCCATATGTAAATGAGCAGTTAAGTCCACTGAGGGCGGGTCCATGACACTGTTCCCCCCTAATCCTCCAGCTTCCTTTGCCAGCCCCGCCCTCCCATTCTTGATTGACCGGACCAGGTTCCTACCTAGCCATCTCTCCTGGCCCTGTCAATCAAGGAGGAGGAGCGAGGGTGCACTGAATGGCTTGGGCCCTATGTCTGCAGGGAAGAAGGGCGGAAAACGGAACTATTCCCCCGAGTGAAGGAGCATCTAGGCACATTACGGAAATCTCTGCTGTTGCTCTGCTGTCAATTTATAGATCTCACTTCCCTAGGATGTGAAATTGTTAATTCCGAATCATTCAGGAAACAAATGGAATGGAAACAAATCTGCTCACACAGCTGAAGTTTGTTACAATGTATTAGGGTACTTTCACACTAGCGTTATTCTTTTCCGGTATTGAAATCCGGTAAAGGGTCTCAATACCAGAAAAAAACGCATCAGTTTTGTCCTAATGCATTCTAAATGGAAAGCAACCCGTTCAGTATGCATCAGGATGTCTTCCGTTCCGTCCCTTGTACGGTACTTGACCGGACAAAATACCGCAGGTTGCTGCGATATTTTTTCATTCAGTATAACGTCATTCTGCTCATTATCCACAATGATTTACTTAAAGGAGCTCTTCCCTTTGGACATTCCTTCCAGGAATTTCATGGTCCAATCTCTGCATGCCATTGCTGGGATCTCTAGTGATCGACTGGAGTCTGTGGGGGAACCAGACAGCAAGTATTCAATTTCCCTACAGCACCACCACAGGGGGAATGAGGAATTACACACTTCCCATGGAAATCAATTGGGCTGGGTCCTCCAGACTGAGGGACGCTCTTTGTAATCGTTCTCCACTCTGGATAATATGTGAGGGTCCTGCATGGGGGGCTCCACCTCTATTAAAGGGGATGTGTCAGACTTTGATAAGAAATATCACTAGGATATGGCATCAAAGTCAGAAAGGTTCTGAGACCTGCACCTATCTCCAGAACGGGACCCTGAAAGTGAAGGAGAGCGCTCCGCGCATGTCCGGCGTGCTTTCCTCTCATTTCTATGGGAGTTCTGAAAATAGCATAGAAATGATTGGAGAGCGCACCGCGCAAGCACGGTCACCACTCCATTGACTTTTATAGGACTGCCGGAGATAGCTGAGCCAATGCTCAGCTATTTTCAGCAGTCCCATAGAAATGAATGAAGGTCAGCTGCGCATGCGCGGGTGCTGCCTGCTCAGTTCAGGGTCACGTTCTGCATATTGGTTCAGGTCTCAAAGATGGGGCCCGCACCTTTCTGACATTAGTGGCATATCCTAGCAATATTCTACCGATGTCTGACAGGATACAACAGCTTTCATTCAGAATGACCTAATATTTGAAAATGGGTTTTGAAAACTAGAGCCCCCCTTTAAGCGCTGTTAAATTCTAGTCCTGAATATGTTATACCGTTCCTTTCCATTCAGTAGAAACACCACATCAGCTGAACCTTTTTTTTATTTTTTATCTTGGACCCTTTTAATTTATTTTGTTGTGACATATAAAAGTGAACATTACATAGTGCTGCACTTCTTATATTTACCAGTAGGTGTCAGCACTCCAGTCCAGTGAACCATGAACATCTCGATTTACAGCTGCTGTGAAGAGTCTCCTTTTTGATTATTGATTGTCAATCTCTTTTTCTGACAGTGAAAAAAAACCAGAAACACAACTTAGGCTACATGCACACGACCGTTGTGTGTTCTGCGATCCGTAAATCGCGGATCCGCAAAACACGGACGGCGTTCGTGTGCGTTCCGCAATTTGCGGAACGGCGCGGACAGCTTTTAATATAACTGCCTATTCTTGTCCGCAGAGCGCGGACAAGAATAGGACATGTTATATTTTTTTTTGCGGTCCACGGAACGGAGCAATGGATGCGGACAACACACGGAATGCTGTCCGCATCTTTTGCGGCCCCATTGAAGTGAATGGGTCCGCATCGGAGCCGCCAAAACTGCGGCTCAGATGCGGACCAGAACAGCGGCCGTGTGCATGAGGCCTAAGCCTCAAAGTTTAATCTTCACATTTTACACGTGTCTAGGCATCTAAGAAACCTCAAGTAAATATCCACTGAACCCCTATATTTCTGCAGGTCCCCAGGATGTTCAATGGAAGTGATGAGAATCTTGTCCCAGCCGTATCACACTTTCATAACCAAGAGACTGTGTTCACAACACTGGTATATGTGATCACCTTTCTGGTGGGCGTCCCTGGTAATATTCTGGTGCTTTGGGTTACTGGTGTGAAGATGAAGAAAACAGTGAACATGGTTTGGTTCTGGAACCTGGCTGTGGCCGACATCATGTGCTGTCTGTCTCTTCCACTCTCCACCGTCCAGTTATATTACAAGGAATGGTTGTTCGGAGCTGCACTCTGCAAGATCATCCCGGCCATAGTCATCCTTAACATGTTTGCCAGCGTCTTCACCTTGGTGGCCATCAGCATTGACCGCTGCGTTCAGGTAGTCCTGCCGGTGTGGGCCCAGAATCACCGCAGCCTACCAATGGCCTGGCTTGTCTGCTTGGTTATCTGGATACTATCGTTCACTATGTCCTTACCCGTCTTTCTCTACAGAAGGTTCTCAACAGACCACAATGTCACCAGCTGCGAGTACCAGTTTGGCGGCCATGATTACCCCAGTTACTTTGTTGATGACAGCTTTTACTTAAATTATGAAGACCTTCCCAACCTTAATGAATCTCAAGTTCCTTTCATGGTTCTTGAAGACCACCACTTCGGTATGCACAACCAAGTCTCCGTTGATGACGTCACCATAACAGTGACACGTATGTTGTTTGGTTTCTTGTTCCCTCTCTTGATTATCACTGCCTGTTACATTCGTCTGGCTCTAAAAGTACAAAGCAGCAGGTTCCTTAAGGTGGGCAAAAAGACTACCAAGGTGGTCTACGGCATCATTGTGGCCTTCTGCGTGACCTGGGCACCTTACCACATCATTGGCATGGTCCTCTTGTATGATCAAAACCAAATAGTGAGGAAACTGAACAACGTCTCTGTGGCCTTGGCTTTCTCCAACAGCTGCATCAACCCAGTTCTCTACGTCTTCATGGGCAAGGGCTTCAAGGCTAAGATGAGTCAGTCTTTGTGGCAGCTCATGGAGAGCGCCTTTAGTGAAGAAGTGACTAAAACCACCGAACGTAGCAAGACTAAAAGCTCCATCCAAAACAGTGTGGACTTATAAGGAGATGAAATTACAAAGGTAATGTTGCTAGGAGGAGTTGAGGGTATACATAGGGGCGAACACCATAGAAAGGATCAAATGGGGTCTCCTCTGCAATCTGGTTCCTGTACCATGTCCACCATCCAAGGAGAAGGATGGTGGGACTCTTGGGCCAACTGCTCCCTTGTTCTTTGCTAATGTTGCTGCTCTCCAGAAGAAGGAAGTCTTGGTAGGTTCTATAAAGAGAGGATGGAGCTTATCTCAGCTGGGCGAACATGTCAAGAGGTCCCATATCTGCTGCACTGGGTGCTTCTATGGTATTGGAAACCCATCTATGTATGAATGACAACAGAAATGGACAATACTTTATACGATGGACATCTATCAATCAGTCCCATGTGTCTCGCCAAATTAAAGTCCTGTGCCATTAACAGGGTTTAACAGCAGTGCATCTTCCATAGAGAGATACCATGAATGTGGCCTCCTGAGGTCCTCCGGTCATATCCCCAATTCTATTCAAGATTATGTATCTCCCAGGGAAAGAGCCAGTGAGATGATTCTCTTTCCCTTGGAGATAACCCTCTGCGTATTACTTTCCCATGGAGCATGGCCACTAAGTCTCAGCACACATATGGTCCCTTAAGAAGAGCCAGTACCCCTGCTAAGCTTATGTGTCCAAATATTAAGTGCCACTGGTCCTAATAAAGGGGATGGACCCATATTCCCTTAGGCTGCAGCTGAGACAGTTACTTGGACCAAGCAATGAGTTGCTTTTCTTGACGAGATAACAAGGCACACGATAAGTGCAACCAAATTCCTTGACCAAACAGTCTTGTGGGGTCTACTCCATGGCAGCATCATTTATAGTGGACCAGAGTGCCAGCTACCGGAATTCCTAGGCAAGAGATGATAATGCCCCCATAACAGTGACATCTACAGTGCCCCCATAACAGTGACCTCCACAGTGCCCCCATAACAGTGACCTCCACAGTGCCCCCATAACAGTGACCTCCACAGATCCCCCATAACAGTGACCTCCACAGTGCCCCCATAACAGTGACCTCCACAGTGCCCCCATAACAGTGACCTCCACAGTGCCCCATAACAGTGACCTCCACAGTGCCCCCATCACAGTGACCTCCACAGTGCCCCCATAACAGTGACCTCCACAGTGCCCCCATAACAGTGCCATCCACAGAGCCCCCATAACAGTGACCTCCACAGTGCCCCCATAACAGTGACCTCCACAGTGCCCCCATAACAGTGCCATCCACAGTGTCCCCATAACAGTGACATCCACAGAGCCCCCATAACAGTGACATCCACAGTGCCCCCATAACAGTGTCATCCACAGCACCCCCATAACAGTGACATCCACAGTGCCCCCATAACAGTGACCTCCACAGTGCCCCCATAACAGTGACCTCCACAGTGCCCCATAACAGTGACATCCACAGTGCCCCCATAACAGTGACCTCCACAGTGCCCCCATAACAGTGACCTCCACAGTGCCTCCATAACAGTGACCTCCACAGTGCCTCCATAACGGTGACATCAACAGTGCCCCATAACAGTGACATCCACAGCGCCCCCATAATAGTGACATCCACAGCGCCCCCATAACAGTGACATCCACAGCGCCCCCATAACAGTGACCTCCACAGATCCCCATAACAGTGACATCCACAGTGCCCCCATAACAGTGACCTCCACAGATCCCCATAACAGTGACCTCCACAGTGCCCCCATAACAGTGACCTCCGCAGTGCCCCCATAACAGTGACCTCCGCAGTGCCCCCATAACAGTGATCTCCACAGTGCCCCCATAACAGTGACCTCCGCAGTGCCCCCATAACAGTGACCTCCGCAGTGCCCCCATAACAGTGACCTCCGCAGTGCCCCCATAACAGTGACCTCCGCAGTGCCCCCATAACAGTGACCTCCACAGTGCCCCCATAACAGTGACCTCCACAGTGCCCCCATAACAGTGACCTCCACAGTGCCCCCATAACAGTGACATCCACAGTGCCCCCATAACAGTGACCTCCACAGTGCCCCCATAACAGTGACCTCCACAGTGCCTCCATAACAGTGACCTCCACAGTGCCTCCATAACGGTGACATCAACAGTGCCCCATAACAGTGACATCCACAGCGCCCCCATAATAGTGACATCCACAGCGCCCCCATAACAGTGACATCCACAGCGCCCCCATAACAGTGACCTCCACAGATCCCCATAACAGTGACATCCACAGTGCCCCCATAACAGTGACCTCCACAGATCCCCATAACAGTGACCTCCACAGTGCCCCCATAACAGTGACCTCCACAGATCCCCATAACAGTGACCTCCACAGTGCCCCCATAACAGTGACCTCCACAGTGCCCCCATAACAGTGACCTCCACAGTGCCCCCATAACAGTGACCTCCGCAGTGCCCCCATAACAGTGACCTCCGCAGTGCCCCCATAACAGTGACCTCCGCAGTGCCCCCATAACAGTGACCTCCGCAGTGCCCCCATAACAGTGACCTCCGCAGTGCCCCCATAACAGTGACCTCCGCAGTGCCCCCATAACAGTGACCTCCACAGTGCCCCCATAACAGTGACCTCCACAGTGCCCCCATAACAGTGACCTCCACAGATCCCCATAACAGTGACCTCCACAGTGCCCCCATAACAGTGACCTCCACAGTGCCCCCATAACAGTGACCTCCACAGTGCCCCCATAACAGTGACATCCACAGTGCCCCCATAACAGTGACCTCCACAGTGCCCCCATAACAGTGACCTCCACAGATCCCCATAACAGTGACATCCACAGTGCCCCCATAACAGTGACCTCCACAGTGCCCCCCTAACAGTGACCTCCACAGTGCCCCCCTAACAGTGACCTCCACAGTGCATACACAATAGTGCCATAGAGGGAGCCCGTAAGAGCTGTAAACCCACAACAGCCGGAGAGCCACATGCTGAGGATCTCTTTTGTAGACCCTGGTTGGGCCGTACTAACAAGTTTAGCGCTTCAGAGTCATCGGTCACTACATGTGGTTCCTCGTTTGGATCTGACATTTGCCCATTTGGTCCGGAGGGTCTCACATGCAGGATGATGAAACACGGGGCGACTTCCTGTTTTACAAGTGTTTGCTGTAATAAATGTGCTGACTGTGAAGAAGTGACTTCTTGGTTTCCTTTCTCATTATTTACGTCCTTCCATTACCAGTCACCCGGTTAGTCCATACCCTTATCTGCTCTGACACTGATACATTCAGGTGATGCTCTGACCACATCTAGAGATGAAGGGGTTAACAGCCTACCGCAAGAGTTATTTTGCATCTCTGTAGGTTACTGAACTTCGATAACCCTGGGTAACCCATTGCACCCTGTGATTGCATAGTGGAGGTGCCAGTGGGGTGCCAGAAGAAGCCCCCTCCCTCTGAAGAACCACTAAGGTTCCACAGTGTCTACTGTACATTGGGCAGCGCCCATGAGATCACAGCGATGGATATATCCGTCAATGTCCGGGGTCAGTTACCCACCTACACCACATATATTCATCAAGGGGTTATACTGCGCATGCGTCGCATCTTTTACCAGGTTTCCAGTCTGCTTTATGGATGAGGCTGTCTCTTCCACAGCCCAGGATTTGGGAGGTGCTGGGGATGGGGCCAGAACTATTCCACACCTGGGGGCATGTGCAGATCAAGTGTATTTATGAGTGTGCGCATGCGCCAGGAAACCAGATAGCTCTGGACCTGTCCACGGCACCTGCTCCATTCCAGGATGCAAGGCCAGACGCCTGGAAAAGGTTGTGACATACGGTCTGGTTTATGGACCCTGGCGCATGTGCAGATGAGGTGGCAAATTCTGGACCCATCTATGACACCTTCCCCATCCCAGGATGTTAGACCAGACATGAGCAGAAGTAGGATCTGCAGAACTTTGAGACGGTGAGTACACTGGAAACTTGGCCCTGGAGAACCCCAGGGACCCACTCTACAGGGCCCTGTTATGGCGCCTCCGCTGGAGCTCCCCTTCCCTTTTTCTTTTTAGGGTTCCTCAAAACTAAGAGTAAGACAGAAAGCTGAAGGATAGCGGAAATGAAAAGATAAGACGTCAAGTTCCCCAGAGGCACCCGGTCCTCATCACAGCCTTCACTGCCTCCATAACCATCTCATAAGAGAAACGATAAAAAAAAGCATTTTTATCTTCCACTTCTCAGTCCAGGCAGTGGCCGCCATCTTGTTCCTTCCAGATACTTATTGATACAGGGAACCAGCATCAGCATGGAGATCAGCACTGGTCAAACGTAGGACACTTGAGGGCTACCTGATGAGGAATACCAATGGGAAAATCCATTGTTTTGCTGAAATTTCCCTTTTTAGCAACGTTATGAACATTGCTGCCACTTATGGTCGTCAGCGCTTCTTGCACCAGATCCTGGAGAGCTTGTGCTCATATAGAGGAGCCTGTCAGAACAAGCAGAGCTTCAACGTATACCGGTATATAGACACTATATGTCCACACATCACGGGCGTCAGTGTATGAGCTGGGGGACGAGTTAGCAACACACTGGGGAAGATGGATCTAAACTGGCTTAGTCACCCATAGCAATCATCGGAGTGATCCTCTCATTTTCCAAAAGAGCTCTGAAAAACGAAAGGTGGAATCTGATTGGCTGCTAGGGGTGACTAAAACAGGTTTCCTTTGGACCAGTTTTGATAAATCTCTCCCATTATTTTTGCTGATTTCTCCTGTAAATTCGGCTGACAGATTGGCTCCAGTTACAGGAGGGAATACAGCCCCCAGACCTGATTTGGATCTGCTAAGACCCAGCAGCTCATGCAGTCCCCTTGCCTGATCCATAATTGCCAACTGTTCCAAATTTACAGCTGTCCCTAATTTTTTTTTTTTTAGAGACAGTCCTGGCAAATTCGGGCTGCCCCAGGCTGAAAACGGTCGGCGCTAATGTAAATCCCACCCATAAGTTGGTGATGGAATTTGCGCGGTTAGGGCTTAGATGCTGGTAAGTATGGCTGGTCGCTCTGCATGGCGCTCACTGACTGCTGTATATACGACAGGGAAGGCAGGGACCAGTGGCATCGCTACAGGGGGGCAATTGCCCCTCCTATGTTATTCTTTGCCCCCCGCTGATTCCCCAAAGCAGCTGCTCTGCCTCTTGAGCCCCAATGGCCGGTGAATACTAATGAGCGCTCATTAGTACCGAAGGACCAGGAAGTGGTAAACGCTATGTACTTACCGCTTCCTGGTCCTCGGCTGTCGGCTGTGCAGGGCTGCGCGCAGCGTGAGTGAGGGCGCTCTGTGACTTCATGCTGTGCGCGCCAGTTCAGAGCACAGTCCACTGAGGAGAGAGAAAATTGCAGGCGGCGTCCGTCCAGGAGCAGGAGAGGTAAGTGGTTTTTATTTTATAAAAAATGAGGCTGCTGGGGGCATAATGGGGGCTAATTATACTATTAGAGGCATAATGGAGCTAATGAGGCATATGGGGCTAATGAGGCATATGGGGCTAATGAGGCATATGGGGCTAATGAGGCATAATGGCTTATAATGGGGGCTAATGGGCACTAATAAGAGGCATAATAGAGGCTAATGAGAGGCATAATGGGGCTAGTTATACTATTAGAGGCATAATGGAGCTAATGAGGCATATGGGGGCTAATGAGGCATATGGGGGCTAATGAGGCATATGGGGGCTAATGAGGCATATGGGGGCTAATGAGGCATATGGGGGCTAATGAGAGGCATCATGGGGGCTAATTAGACTATTAGAGGCATAATGGGGCTAATAAGAGGCATAATAGGGGCTAATGAGAGGCATCATGGGGGCTAATTAGGCATATGGGGGCTAATAAGAGGAATAATGTGGGCTAATGAGGCATAATGGCTTATAATGGGGGCTAATGAGGCATATGGGGCTAATAAGAGGCATAATGGGGGCTAATGAGGCATAATGGCTTATAATGGGGGCTAATGAGGCATCAGGTCTGATATGGGGGCTAATGAGAGGCATGGGGGCTGATATGGGGGTGATGAGAGGCATAATGGCTTATAATGGGGGCTAATGAGGCATCAGGTCTGATATGGGGGCTAATGAGGCATAAGGGCTTATAATGGGGCTAATGAGGCATCAGGTCTGATATTGGGGCTAATGAGAGGCATAAAGGGGGCTAATGAGGCATAAGGGCTTATAATGGGGCTAATGAGAGGCATGGGAGCTGATATGGGAGTGATGAGAGGCATAATGTGTCATCCACAGATGCCCCCATAACACTGCGCCTGCGCACAGACGAGAGACAGAAAGAAGGGGAAAGAATCTGCGGACACAAGCAGAGGACGGCGCAGCAGGCGACTGAATAGCTTCTTCTGTAAGTAAATTGCTTTATTATAACTGTATCCCTGCAGACCGCAATTCTCTCGTATTTTGTCATCTTATTTATATATACTTATTTTGTTTTTGCCCCCCCATTTTTGACTGTGGTATCTTTGTGCCCCCCCCTATATATTGTTCCTAGAGTCGCCACTGGCAGGGACCGTAAAACCTTCTCTATCAGAAGCCCGGACGTCCCGGACGACCTCCTGCCCGCAGCTGCTGACTCCACAAGGAGTTAAGCCTCATTCACACGTCCGTGCTCAAATCCGTGAAAAGGATGTCAGTGATGCCTCCGGGAAGATGTCCATGAAGGATTCCTGTGTCCGTTTTTTTGCTGTCCGTGTATCATCCGTGGATTTCACGGACCCATAGACTATAATGGGTGTGATGCATCCGTGAACACAGAAGTATGCATCCATGCTAAAAACACAGACCGCGGTAAACACTGATGTCTTAATTCACACATTAAAATGAATGGTCCGTGGAGACGTGTGAATGAGGCTTTAAATGCGGACCACCCAGATGTATATAGGAACAGATTGGATCGAGATGCTCGCCACCCCTACAATCCCGAGCACGGCCAGACACCTCCCTCTAGCTCAGGGATCAGCAACCTGCTGTGAAACTACAACTCCCAGCATGCAAGCATAGAAGTGAGTGTTTCCGAACAGCGGAGGTTGCTGATCCCGGTCTAGATACTAAAGTGCTCTAGTAACCAACATGGGAGCAGCTCCGGTGATTGTAGATAAACTAGTAAAATACATTTCAAATACACAGATATATAAATGGAATAAACCTGAACATACTGATAAAATGGAACAGCCTCGCTCCCTCGGCAGAACCGTACGCGGGGCCGCACTTTTACAGTTCCATTACTGGCTAGGTAACTATAATAGAGATTAAAAACAAATACAAAACAATATACACATCTGTAACAATGTATCCGTAATAGATTGTATCCACCCCGAGTTCACGTTTAGGATCTAGGTGATTGTCCGGTTATCCGTACGTCAGGCCACTGGCTTCTACGTATTAATGCTCAAAAAGTTAGTCACTTGTACAAATGCAGCGCGTCTCGCCCCCCTCACAGGTCTTCACGCTGCGCCTTATCGCTCCATGTACTACTGCTCTCCGGCTTGTTTGTTGCTGCCGATATCAGTCTAAGGCCCCTTTCACACGGGCGAGTATTCCGCGTGGATGCGATGCGTGAGTTGAACGCATTGCACCCGCACTGAATCCGGACCCATTCATTTCTATGGGGCTGTGCACATGAGCGGTGATTTTCACGCATCACTTGTGCGTTGTGTGAAAATCGCAGCATGTTCTATTTTGTGCGATTTTCACGTAACGCAGGCCCCATAGAAATGAATGGGGTTGCGTGAAAATCACAAGCATTCGCAAGCAAGTGCGGATGCGGTGCGATTTTCACACACGGTTGCTAGGAGACGATCGGGATGGAGACCCGATCATTATTATTTTCCCTTATAACATGGTTATAAGGGAAAATAATATCATTCTGAATACAGAATGCATAGTACAATAGCGCTGGAGGGGTTAAAAAAAATTAAAAATTATTTAACTCACCTTAATCCACTTGTTCGCGTAGCCGGCATCTCCTTCTGTCTCCTTTGCTGAACAGGACCTGGGGTGAGCATTAATTACATGAACAGGGCCTGTGGTGACATCACTCCGGTCATCACATGTTCCATCACATGATCCATCACCATGGTAAAAGATCATGTGACGGACCATGTGATGACCGGAGTGATGTCACCACAGGTCCTGTTCATGAAAATCACCGCTCGTGTGCACAGCCCCATAGAAATGAATGGGTCTGGATTCAGTGCGGGTGCAATACGTTCACGTCACGCATTGCACTGTGCGGAAAACTCGCCCATGTGAAAGGGGCCCATGTGTTTGGCGGTATGCAAATTGTGGATCCGTCAAACACAGATACGGTATTTTGCAGAATACAATAGAAATGCCTATGCTCCGCAAATGCGGACAAGAATAGGACACGTTCTATCTTTTTTGCGGGGCCCCGGAACGGACAGTGGTTAGAAAAACCGTGGAGACGAGCACTATTCATGTCCGCGATGCTGACACAACGTAACCATTGAAGTCTATGGGTCCTTGAGAATCACTCATGCAACATGGACGACGTCCGTCTTCTGTCTGGAATGTGAAAGACACATGGAGGGCAGAAAACCGGACATGCGGACCCATCTTGTCCATGATGGCAAACGCGTGAGCGACTTGTGACCAAAACCCCAGGCGGTGCGGATATTTGCAGGTGTGGAACAGACGTGTTCTGTCGCTGCCACCGCGCGACCCTATAAACAGTCATAAGGTTAGGGCCACGAGGTGACTTGTAAAGAGTAAAGCTACATGGCGACACTTTTAATGTAATATATATTTTAACGGTGCCGCAATGCGCAGTCGCAAAATGGATTTTGGATGGATTTTTTGTGACTGTTGCAGCACTCGGAGGGATCGCCTCGGAGGCCATGTCACTGGGCGAACCCGGCCTAATGTGCATTCATAACCCCCGCTGACTAGAGCTGCCATCCGCCCGGTAACTCATCGGCCGACGCTATTTTAGTGCCCCTGACGGTAATTCTTTTCTACCGGCAATAATAATTGCTGGTATTTTTCCATATGGAGCGCTTATTAGTACTGCCTTTACCCCCCCCCCTCCCCCACTTGTGTTAAGAAAAATAAAAAGACCTCACCTCCTCCATTTTATGGCTGCCCCGCTGTGAACAGTCGCTGCTCACCGGAGGCTCCGGACAGGACCCGCTCTCCAGTGTGATCACGTCTCGCAGGTCCTGAGCTCCCAGTGAGCAGCGAGTGTTCACAGAGGGGCCATAAAATGGAGGAGGTGAGGTCTTTATTTTCTTAACACAAGCAGGGCATTATTAATTTTGGGAGTTGGTAATAGGGACGTTACTATTGCAGGGGGGCACTAATGGGGGCTATACTATTACTGGGGGCACTAATGGGGGCTATACTATTACTGGGGGGCACTAATGGGGCATTACTATTACTGGGGGCACTAATGGGGCATTACTATTACTGGGGGGCAATGATATTACTCAGGGCACTAATGGGGCATTACTATTACTGGGGGGCATTAATGGGGCATTACTTTTACTGGGAGGCTCTAATGGGGCCATTACTATTACTGGGGGCACTAATGGGAACATTAATATTACTGGGGGGGGCACTAATGGGGGAATTGCTACTACTGGGAGGCTTTAATGGGGCCATTACTATTACTGGGGGGCACTAATGGGGACATTACTATTACTGGGGGGCACTAATGGGGGCATTGCTACTACTGGGGCACTAATGTTGGCATTACTATTACTGGGGTCACTAATGGGAGCATTAATATTACTGGGGACACAAATGGGGCATTACTATTACTGGGGGCACTAATGGGGACATTACTATTACTGGGGGCACTAATGGGAGCATTAATATTACTGGGGGGCACTAATGGGGCATTACTATTACTGGGGACACTAATGGGGGCATTACTATTACTGGAGGGCAATGATATTACTCAGGGCACTAATGAGGCATTACTATTACTGGGGGGCATTAATGGGGCATTACTATTACTGGGGGGCATAACTATTACTGGGGGGCATCGATATTACTGGGGGCACTAATGGGGACATTACTATTACTGGGGGGCACTAATGGGGACATTACCATTATTGGGGACACTAATGGGGGCATTACTATTACTGGGGGGCAATGATATTACTGGGGGACCCTAATGGGTCAATACTATTACTGGGGGGCACTAATGGGGGCATAAATATTACTGGGGCACTAATGGGGGCATTACTATTACTGGGAGGCTCTAATGGGGGCATTACTATTACAGGAGGGCACTAATGGGGGCATTATTAATACTGGGGGTACTAATGGGGGCATTACTATTACTGGGGGCACTAATGGAGGCATTATTATTACTGGGGGTACTAATGGGGGCATTACTATTACTGGTGGCTTTAATATTACTGGGGGCACTAGTGGGGGCATTACTATAACTGGGGGTACTAATGGGGGCATTACTATAACTGGGGGCATTACTATTACTGGGGACACTAATCGGGGCATTACTATTACTGGGGGGCAATGATATTACTGTGGGCACTAATGGGGGCATTACTATTTTTGGGGGGCACTAATGGGGGCATTACTATTACTGGGGGACACTAATGGGGCATTACTATTATTGGGGGGGCACTAATGGGGGCATTACTATTACTGGGGGGCACTAATGGGGCATTAATATTATGGGGGGCACTAATGGGGGCATTACTATTACTGGGGGGCACTAATAGGGGCATTACTATTACTGGGGGGCTCTAATGGGGCATTACTATTACTGGGGGACACTAATGGGGCATTACTATTATGGGGGGGCACTAATGGGGGCATTACTATTACTGGGGGCACTACTATTATGGGGGGGCACTAATGGGGGCATTCCTATTACTGGGGGGCACTAATAGGGGCATTACTATTACTGGGGGGCTCTAATGGGGGCATTACTTTTACTGGGGGGCATCGATATTACTGGGGGCACTAATGTGGACATTATTAATACTGGGGGGCACATTATGACATAACAGGCCACGCCCCCACAGCTTTGGTTCTTATTTTGTTGGTAATGGCGGCCCCCCTGCCGCTGACACCTGCTGAAGCTTCACACCAATGGACTCAGTGACAAGATGGGTCTAGACCAGGGCTGCACAACCTTTTGTGGTCTGAGGGCCGCATTGTCACATCTATTCATTGGCGTCAGCCTATCACACAGGCCAATGCAGAGTGACAGGGGAGGAATGATCGCTACCGCAGTCATTCCTCCCTCACTCACGTCTATCGATTATCGGCAGCCGATCCCTGATTACACGGTGAGATGTGCCGACGATAATCGTACATCTTTCATCCTGATGAAATATGCAAATCAGCCGACAAACGAGCGATTCCTTGCTTATCGGCTGATCAGCGGCAGATTATACCGCCAGATATCCGGAATGTTCCTATGGACACTTGTTCCCAGTAATTGTCCTGAATATGGTGCCGTGTAACAGGGATTTCCCAGTGAGAATAATTTTCTAACAAGTTCTTGCAGCCGCTGAAACTGAAGCGTTATACTTCCCTGCCCCCGCACTGTGTACACCTGGCGGTGCCTGGCCGTGCTCACCTGCACCTCTCCAGCCAATGACTGGCTTCAGCGGTGATGTGGCCACAAGCAGCGTGTCACTGCTGAAGCCAGTCATTGGCTGGAGCGGTGTATGTGACCATGCACCGCCAGGTGTACACAGCGCGGGGAGCAGCGGCGGCATGAAGCAGGTCAGTAGGGATCTTCCGTTTCAGGGGCCGCGCTGCAGGAACTGGTTAAAAATCATTTTTACTAGAAAAGTGGCGACATTTCCTTCCTGCCTCCTATTCATATCAGCGCTTTCCTTCCCTGCGGAGACCAGCGGCGCTCACTGGTTATTGCTGCCCCCCCCCCAGTTACAGGCGCCGGGTAATAACCACGCTTATTGGTTAACACTTTAATGACCAGGTCTTGGATAGTTTTTGCAACAATTTTTTACGTGACACACGGGGCTTTATAATTTAGGATTTTTAGTTTCATTTGGGGGAAACTGTACAAAACATTTTTAGAAAGTATTTTTTTTTCAGACTACAGTAGGCAAACGGACAGCGAAATAACGGATTAGAATGAGTTCCCTATTTTGTGTCGGTCACTTTGTTCTATAATATCTATAGTTTCACCTGAATAGTTTATTTTATGTATTTTCTTTTTTTTAAACTAATTTTTTTTTATATATTTTTGCTACATGATATGTCCCCCTAAGACGCCATAAAAAGACCTTAGGAGGACACTGACCCTTTTTTTTTTTTTTTGCCCTTTTTCCTTTTATTTGTATTTTATTGTATTTTTTAAAAATTGGTTTATTACTTTTTTTTTTATATATATTTTTGCCACATATGTCACAAAAAGACTGTTGGGGGACAGTGAACACTCTTTTATTTTGCACTTTTTTATTATAATTTTCTATTTTTTGCCACATAATTTTATTTTTTATATATATTTTGTCCACATAATTTGCACCTGAGAGGTCACTGAAAGACCTTTGGGAGACAATGAGAGACTTTTTCTTGCACTATTTCCCTGTAGCATCCAAAGGAGCCCCAGTTTCAGGGTAAACCAGGGGGCATTGTACAAGGCAGAGCAGATCAGCTCTGGGGGGGCCACAAACCATGGAGGTCTCGCCACCAGCCCATCACACAGACCACAAGGACCGCCACTAAATGACAAACCCCTTCAAAAGCCCGCCGCCCACGGCGCACACCACTGATGACTCTGGGAAATCCCCACAATGCATTGCAAATATACACCGAACTACAGCTCCCAGGATGCAGCGCGAAACAAGGGGCGGAGTCTCGCCGTCGCGCCAGTCTTCTAGGTCCGCTGATTGACAGGTCTAGTCGCCGGTAGGGAGGCGGGGCCGGTCACGTGACCGCGGCGCAGGAAGCGGTTGGCCAGCGTCCTCGCGTGTCAGAGGTTAGGGGTCAGGACGGCTCCAAAACGGGATGAGACTGGAGGGAGATTCAAAATGGGGGTGAGAAAGAGGGATTCGGGGAGGGGGTGGAAGTGGAGCCGGTACAGGCGGACGGGGGCCCTGCTGCAGTTCCGGGGAAAGCTGGGTGACGAGATGGGGAGGGGGCATCATGGCAGAATTAGGCAAAATGACTCATTCAGGGTACAGGGAAAGCTGGGTGAGGAGAGGAGCAGTGCACTGCTGTATAATGAGGCAGGGTAGTAGGAGAGCTGGGTGAGGAGAGGAGCAGTGCACCGCTGTATAATGAGGCAGGGTAGTAGGAGAGCTGGGTGAGGAGAGGAGCAGTGCACTGCTGTACAACGAGGCAGGGTAGTAGGAGAGCTGGGTGAGGAGAGGAGCAGTGCACTGCTGTATAATGAGGCAGGGTAGTAGGAGAGCTGGGTGAGGAGAGGAGCAGTGCACTGCTGTATAATGAGGCAGGGTAGTAGGAGAGCTGGGTGAGGAGAGGAGCAGTGCACTGCTGTATAATGAGGCAGGTTAGTAGGAGAGCTGGGTGAGGAGAGGAGCAGTGCACTGCTGTATAATGAGGCAGGGTAGTAGGAGAGCTGGGTGAGGAGAGGAGCAGTGCACTGCTGTATAATGAGGCAGGGTAGTAGGAGAGGAGCAGTGCACTGCTGTGTAATGAGGCAGGGTAGTAGGAGAGCTGGGTGAGGAGAGGAGCAGTGCACTGCTGTATAATTAGGCAGGGTAGTAGGAGAGCTGGGTGAGGAGAGGAGCAGTGCACTGCTGTATAACGAGGCAGGGTAGTAGGAGAGCTGGGTGAGGAGAGGAGCAGTGCACGGCTGTATAACGAGGCAGGGTAGTAGGAGAGCTAGGTGAGGAGAGGAGCAGCGCACTGGTGTATAATGAGGCAGGGTAGTAGGAGAGCTGGGTGAGGAGAGGAGCAGTGCACGGCTGTATAACGAGGCAGGGTAGTAGGAGAGCTGGGTGAGGAGAGGAGCAGTGCACGGCTGTATAATGAGGCAGGGTAGTAGGAGAGCTGGGTGAGGAGAGGAGCAGTGCACTGCTGTGTAATGAGGCAGGGTAGTAGGAGAGCTGGGTGAGGAGAGGAGCAGTGCACGGCTGTATAACGAGGCAGGGTAGTAGGAGAGCTAGGTGAGGAGAGGAGCAGCGCACTGATGTATAACGAGGCAGGGTAGTAGGAGAGCTGGGTGAGGAGAGGAGCAGTGCACCGCTGTATAATGAGGCAGGGTAGTAGGAGAGCTGGGTGAGGAGAGGAGCAGTGCACGGCTGTATAACGAGGCAGGGTAGTAGGAGAGCTGGGTGAGGAGAGGAGCAGTGCACTGCTGTGTAATGAGGCAGGGTAGTAGGAGAGCTGGGTGAGGAGAGGAGCAGTGCACTGCTGTATAATGAGGCAGGGTAGTAGGAGAGCTGGGTGAGGAGAGGAGCAGTGCACTGCTGTATAACGAGGCAGGGTAGTAGGAGAGCTGGGTGAGGAGAGGAGCAGTGCACTGCTGTATAACGAGGCAGGGTAGTAGGAAAGCTGAGTGAGAAGAGCAGTGCACTGGTGTATAATGAGGCAGGGTAGTAGGAGAGCTGGGTGAGGAGAGGAGCAGTGCACTGCTGTATAACTAGGCAGGGTAGTAGGAGAGCTGGGTGAGGAGAGGAGCAGTGCACTGCTGTATAATGAGGCAGGGTAGTAGGAGAGCTGGGTGAGGAGAGGAGCAGTGCACTGCTGTATAATGAGGCAGGGTAGTAGGAGAGCTGGGTGAGGAGAGGAGCAGTGCACTGCTGTATAATGAGGCAGGGTAGTAGGAGAGCTGGGTGAGGAGAGGAGCAGTGCACTGCTGTATAATTAGGCAGGGTAGTAGGAGAGCTGGGTGAGGAGAGGAGCAGTGCACTGCTGTATAACGAGGCAGGGTAGTAGGAGAGCTGGGTGAGGAGAGGAGCAGTGCACTGCTGTATAATGAGGCAGGGTAGTAGGAGAGCTGGGTGAGGAGAGGAGCAGTGCACTGGTGTATAATGAGGCAGGGTAGTAGGAGAGCTGGGTGAAGAGAGGAGCAGTGCACTGCTGTGTAATGAGGCAGGGTAGTAGGAGAGCTGGGTGAGGAGAGGAGCAGTGCACTGCTGTATAACGAGGCAGGGTAGTAGGAGAGCTGGGTGAGGAGAGGAGCAGTGCACTGCTGTATAATGAGGCAGGGTAGTAGGAGAGCTGGGTGAGGAGAGGAGCAGTGCACTGCTGTGTAATGAGGCAGGGTAGTAGGAGGGCTGGGTGAGGAGAAGAGCAGTGCACTGCTGTAAACCGAGGCAGGGTAGTAGGAGAGCTGGGTGACACCCCACGTGGGAGAGTGGTCACCCAGCTTTCCCAGAGACAGATCAAGCTGTGCATTGTGTGACAAGTGGCGGCGTCCTGTCAGCCGTGGATCACATGACCGCAGCGGGCTGTAACAGGTGAAGGGGTGAGATCAGCGGCGTCTGCTCGCGCCTAGCCCAAATCCTAGCCGTCTCCAGTCAGAGAAGTGCATGGTGCCCCCCCCATCAAACCTGCTAGAAAAATAAAAACTTTCAAAATATGTCCTTAAAGGGGCATCCCGGAGGTAGGTGAGCGCTTGTACTCGCAGTCCCGTAGAGTTGAATGGAGCGGCGGATGTGCATGGTTCCATTCAAACAAGGAGCAGTGGGCCCCCGTTGCAGTGATCGGGGCCCCCACCGATCAGACTCCTCCACGGGATAGGTGGAACGGGAAAACCCCTTTAAAGGACTATTCCGGCCTCAGAAATTCACAACGCATCCACAATATACAGCAGATAATGTCTGATAGCTGCGGGTGGCACCGACACGGAGAACAGAGCCGCTCTCCGGGGGTGGGACCCGCATCCGTGGCTTCTGCTGGGTCAAACACCTCGGCCGATCAGCTGACCTCCCCAGCGACCACGTTTTTGAAGGGATTTGACTTTGAGACAGCCCCGTTAACCCTTTCCTGACATAGCGATTTTTTTTCCTCTCTGCCTTCATGGAGCCGTAACATTTTTATTTTTCCGTTCACCTAGCCGCTTGAGGGCTTGTTTATGTTTGGCGGGACAAGTTGTACTTTGTAATGGCAGCATTTAGTGGGAAGAGGGAAAAAATTCTAAGTGGGGGTGGAATTGGGGCAAAAAAAAAGTGCAATTCCACTGCGGTTTTATGGGGCGTTCCCTCTGCGTAAAACTGACCTGTGACACTCATGCTCCGGGTCAGCACGATTCAAGCGATACCACCTTTATATAGTTTTTATTGTGCTTTTATGCTTAAAATACAATAAAATTTTGGCAAATTTTTTTTTTTTTCTTCTCTTCCTTGGCATTTTCTGAGCCCATAGCTTTTTAATATTTAAGTCTACGGAGCTGTGAGGCCTCGCTCATTGTTTTCCGCGCTGCGATCTGTAGTTATTATCGATACCATTTTGGGGGGTTTATGACTTTTTTCCCGTTATGACGTTCACCGTACGGGATAAATACATTTATATTTTTGGGTTCGGGTGTTTTGGGACTCGGCAACGCCTATGAGGTTTATTTATTTTTTTCTGGAAAAGAGGGTGATTCAAACTTTTCTATATTTTTGAAAAGTTTTTAACTTTTGTTTTTTTTAGACCCCAAGGGGACCTCAACATGCAGTCGTCAGATTGCCATTTCTATTCAGCTATGGTATAATGGATTTACCGTAATGCATTACTGAATAGAAAATTCTGTATATTCCAATGTAGTGCTGCTACCTGCAGGAGTATATGCTTTGGAATATACCTGTGACAGGCGTAGGAGGCTCTGGCCTTTCACGACCAGCAAACGGTTCCCCCGATGGCTCTGTGGGGGAGCAGTTCCAGCCATGGGAGTTCATCTCTCCTAGGGAAAAGCCTCTCGGATGCCGAGGTTACATTTGACCATGGCACCTGAGCGGTTCAGTGTCTGCAAGCAGCGCTGTCGCCGATCGCAGACATTAGCCCCAGTTGTCTGCTGTGTGAAACAGTAGGCACCCGGCATCTAGAATGGGCACCATCCTTAAAGACCCAACATGTGCTGTACATGTACGGCCAATATTAAAGGGATTTCGGTATTTGCTAATGATCATCAATATCTGATCAGTGAGGATCGGATTCCCGGCACCCCCGCTGGTAGGTTGTCCCACACAACATACAAAGCATAGCGCCGTATATTGGGTAGTGGCTGTGCTTGGTATTGCAGCCCAGGTCCTCTCTCTTGAATGGGACCAGTGTAAGTGGCTTAGGACGAGGCCACAGCACTCACTGGAGCGCCGTGGCCTCTTAGCGCCACTGATCGGCGGGGGTGTCGGGAATCTGACCCCCACCAATCGGAGATATTTATGGCCTATCCTGAGTACAGACCATCAGTTTCAGCCCCTTTAAGGTTAAACAACCCCGTTAGATAAACAGGTAGGTGTCCATGTGAGCCGTGTGCTGTAGCAGTGATGTTTCCTTTGGAGCTGAGATTTTCTGCTCTTCTTTTCCTAGGTTTAGAAGGCGGCACGTGATGCCCTCGTAGCGATGACGCAGGGGGCGGAGCTGGGCCGGGACTGGCTGGCGCTGCAGAGGGAGCTGCAGAACTCGCTAGAAGCTCAGAAGAGGCAGGCGGTCCTGGTGGAGAAATTACAGGCAAAGGTGGGGTCCATACCTCTGTTCTGAAGAGTGCCCTTCTACGGGTTCATGCGCATGAACGTATGTATTATGCGGTCTGCAAAACACGGATCCGCAAAAAATAAGGAAAACGTCCGTGTGACATCCGTATTGCATCCAAGATTGTAACAGTGCCTATGCTTGTCCGCAAAACGGACAAGAGTAGGGCGTGTTCTTTCTTTTTTGCGGAACGGACATACGAACACAGAATGCACATTTTCTTGTGGACCCATTGAAGTGACCCCGAATAGACGCAGAAAATAATACGTTAGTATGCATGATCCCTAAATGTGATATCTCTAATCTCTAACCTACGAGTGTCTCAGCACGTTGAGAGTTGTAGTTTCACAACGGGCAGAGGGCCGGCCTGGGAGGATCATGGAGGGACGAGCTGCTTTGTGGAGGATCCTCCATGGATTCATGTTCAGTGACTGATGATTAGGGTCCATTCACACGTCCGCAAAATGGGTCCGCATCCGTTCGGCAATTTTGCGGAACAGGTGCGCGGACCCATTCATTTTCAAAGGGGCCAGAATTTCCTGTCTGCATTTGCAGATCCACACTTCCAGATCCGCAAAAAAATAGAACATGTCCTATTCTTGTCCGCAATTGCCGACAAGAATAGGACATTTTCTATGAGAGTGCCGGCGATGCGCAGTTCGCAAAATGCGGAAAGCACATTGCCGGTGTCCGTGTTTTGCGGATCCGCAAAACACATACGGATGTGTGAATGTACCCTTATTATGGGGCTCAGGGGCCCCCCACTGACTGGCTGACTGATAATATCCGCTCTAGCGTCCGTATCGGGGGACGAGATCTGACACTCCTAGGGCAAGAAATCGGAAGGGAAATAGAATCCCCCATGGCTTAAAGAAGTTGCTGGTTTGTGTGCGATTGCACACAGTAGGGTATTTGTTTGGCGCACGAAAGGACGACCTCAGACAGTGGACTTTGGTGAAATAGCTGTTTTTATTGTTCAGTAGACAACGCGTTTCGGAGTTTATAACTCCTTTATCAAGTCTTAATCGGGCGTCAGCATAGAGACAGGCCAGATGGCTGGAGCGTCTGGTTAGTGCTGGGAAGGCGGCGTTCCCAGCACTAACCAGACGCTCCAGCCATCTGGCCTGTCTCTATGCTGACGCCCGATTAAGACTTGATAAAGGAGTTATAAACTCCGAAACGCGTTGTCTACTGAACAATAAAAACAGCTATTTCACCAAAGTCCACTGTCTGAGGTCGTCCTTTCGTGCGCCAAACAAATACCCTACTGTGTGCAATCGCACACAAACCAGCAACTTCTTCCTTCACAGTCCCTAGGAGTCCCTGGCAACTCCACCTAAGGGACCGAACGGGTATTGGCAGCACCGACCTTTCCAAAATAACCAACGCCCCCCTATTTCTCCACGTGTACCTACCTTCACGGACGTTGAGCTCCAACCAGCACAACACCAAAAGGTGAGCACACTTCGACCATTACGCAGAACAACACAACCGCTACCCACCACCCTATGAGCGCCTCTCCCCTTTCTTTTCTCTCTTGCCAAACTGCCATGGCTTAAAGGGGTTTTCCAGGACTTAAGGAGGTTGTCCACCCCTGGGGACCTTTTGGGCAGCCCCCCCTCCCACGTGGCCAGCACACTTACCTGCCTCCCACCACTGGCTTCCGACTCCTTCGCTGCCCCGGCCTCCCTATCCGATGTGACGCTGGTATTGTGGCTGCTGCAGACAATGACTTGTGCCCCATGTGTCATGTCATTGGGTCACATGATGCATGGGGGATACGTCATTAGCTGCAGCAGCCACATGACCCATGTCAAACCGGGGAGGCCGAAGAAATGCAGCAGTGGAGAGAAGGAAGCTGGTGTTCTGCCAGATCTCTATACCTTGCAAAAAGTCTATACCGGAAGTGACGCGGCCGCACAGGAATCGGCTACGAAACTGGCTTAGGAAAGAATTGTTGCAGCGCTGCGATAGAAGTACTTTGTGCACCGCGCGTGCGCACTTAGGGGTATAGAGATTTTGCAGTGCAAAATGTTGCATTAGATCTCCCTACCCCTCAGTGCGCATGCGCGCACAAATCATCAGATCAAATCAGGATGAACTGCAACTGATGATTTGTGCACGCGTGCGCACTCAGGGGTAGGGAGATCTGATGCAACATTTTGCGCTGCAAAATCTCTATACCCCTAAGAACTCATTCGTGGTGCACGAAGTACTTCTATTGCGGCGCTGCAACAATTCTTTCCTAAGCCAGTGGATGTGCACTTGCGCAGCGCCGCGCACAGCCTCCTCCAGCTGATTCCTGTGCGGCTGCGTCCCTTCCGGTATAGACTTTTCGCAAGGTATAGAGATCTGGCAGAACACCGAAAACCAGCGGGGAGCAGGCAAGTAAATTGGACTGAGCTGCAATACCAAGCACAGCCACTATGCAGTGTGCGGCGCTGCACCTGGAATACTATGAAGAAGAGGCTGCGGCCCATCCAAACATTTCCATGACACCCCCCCCAGCCATAGGGATGTCCTATATAAAACCTAGTGCAGACAAGATAGATGATGCCGTTTTGTAGAAGATGGCGGAGCTTCTCTGAGTCCTTTGTTGTTGGATCTTCATGTAGTTTCTGTACTTGTTTCTCCACCTCCAGGTTGTACAGTACAGAGATCGCTACCAGGATCTGCAGCAGAGCCAAGAATTCAGTCTGGTAAGAGATCAAAGCAGAAAGAAAAACCTGCAGTGCCCCTCTAAGCAGGGGCTGCGCACATATGAAAAACATGGCTGCTTTCTTTCGGAAAAAGCGCCCCACCTGTCCACAGGTTGTGTCTGGTACTGCAGTGAAGAGGACTGAGCTGTGATACCGCGCAATTGGGGGCAGCTGTGGTGCGGTTTTTGGAAGGAAGCAGCCATGTTTTTCTAATCTTGGACATGCTATTCAAATGAATGGAACACTCTTTGCCAAGCCCAGGGCCTAAAGGGGCGGAGCATGACACCAGTGCCGCCAAGATACAGCAGCATTATGGCGCTAAACTGATATATATACCGGTCTTCATTTGATTGATGTCCAGATTTAAAGTTGCGGAATAGTTGTGCGATACGTAAACAGTACAGTGGGTAGCACGTGCATCATGAAGCGGCCCTGATGATGTCATCAGATCATCTCGCCCTGCTTGTCGATGCTGTATACACTTGTATTGTTTCTGCCACAGAGCCGGGGGGAACTGGAGTTGGAGAAAGCTCTTCGAAAGTTGGAAGAAGAACAGCAGAGGTGAGCAGGGGAGTAGGAAGGACTCTGCTGTGATGATGGGGGTTGTGTTCTGTTCTCAGTAGTGACTACGCTTTGTTGGTGCAGATGTGCGAGCTTGGCTGCGGTAAACTCTCTGCTGAGGGGAGATCTGGTGCAGACCCAGGAGTCTCATAAGCTGCTGGGGGAAGACATTCACAAACTGACCACCGACTGGTCCAGCTCCATCCAAGAACTGGAGAGAAAGGAGGGAGAATGGCAAGCCGAGAGAGAGGTGAGCAGCGCCCGTATATAAAGGGGTTTTCCTGGAGGAAAACATTGACGTCCTGACTGGTGGGGGTCCGACTCCTGGCATCTCCTCCGATCAGTGAGCTCAGCGGCTATGCTTGGTGTTGCAGCCCAAGCCCATTCACCTGGATGAGGCTAAGCTGTACACAGGCCATGCATCGAATCAATGTGACGTCACTAGCCGAGGAGGAGGCCGCAGTGCTCACTTTAGGGCTGCAGCCTCTTCAAACAGCTGATTGGCAGGGGTGCCAAGAGTCGGACCCCCACTGATGAGACGCTGATGACCTATCCTTTTAACCCTTAAAGTGAATCACACCAGCAATATTCTCTTTAGACTCTTGAAGGGGTTTTTACAGGATTTGTCTATTGCTGCCCTGTCCCCAGGATAGGCCATCAATATCAGATCGGCGGCTGTCCGACACCCCGCAGCCCCACCAATCAGCTGTTTCCAAGTAGCTCTTACACAGCTTTCTGTAGTGGATGAATCTGGTTCTGCTCCCACTGGAGTGAACTGGAGCAGCGCTATAGTTACCTGTGAAATTCGGGCGCTGAAGCTATCCCGGAAAAAGGCTGATAAGCGGGGGGTGCAGGGTGTTGGAGCCGCGCTGGCCTGATGTCTGTTTCTGCACTCTCATATCCTATTGATATGATGTATCCTGATGGTAGGGCATCAGTATGAAAATCCTGTAAAACCCCTGATTTCTTTCTAGCAGTCAGAGGACCAAATCCTCCGCATGGACATACGGGCCGCCCGTAGCCAATCCTTTAGTTTCTTTGCCATGTTCGGTAGATGAACTTTTTGACCACCAAGTTGTAAAGGTCCCTTTACATGGGACGTCAGAGCAGCAGATTGTTGGGAAGGAAGCTGTTCGCTAGTGGAGGAGACACATTTACCGGCAGTGATCTCCTCCAGAGGATCGCTAATGCCATCGCTTGTCCCCATACTGACTCGTTGTTTGCCAGCAGCAGAGCATCTTTGTGTGTACAAACTATCAGATCCCGATGAACGAGCGTTTCGCTCATTCATTGGGTAATTGCCGGTACATTTACGCTGCCAAATAATGGCTAACGAGCATTCCTATAAACGCTCATTAGTGCTTATCTTTAGGATTCCCGCCTTATGTAAAGGGACTTTAAGTCCAGGCAGTTTTGGGCTTTTGAAGCCAAGGTCATATCTGTTACTTTACTTACTAATGGCTGACACTTGTCTATTGCTGAGATTCATAGCCTTAAAATGACATCAGAACCTTTTCATGTTATTCACTCCTTTCTGTGGCCAGCCCCTCCCCGTCTGCTTTGCTATTGCCTGGCCCTTCAATCAAAGGAGCCAGGGAGGGGATTTCACAAAATTAAGTGGAGCTTTGGTGCAACAAGAGCAATGGTGCCGGCCCTCTTTGCACCAAAGGCCTAATTTGCATACTAAGAAAAAGTATCATAACTCAGGAACTGAGCATCGGATCAACAAAAGAAAACATAGCCATGTGTCTATGCAGAGAGGTGGGTAAGGGCACCCTGAACAACCGCATCAAGTAATTCTGTGGGTCTTGTTCCTTTTTGTCACTCAGGTTTATAAAGGTCATATACAGGGTGAGCGCTCCCGTCTCCTGCGACTGTGGACTGAAGTGGTCACATTTCATCGACATTTTAATGAACTAAAGACGGCAACAGAAAGGTACAGATCCTCTATACTACACCACACAGGAGAGCTGACAGATCCTCTATACTACACCATACAGGAGAGCTGACAGATCCTCTATACTACACCACACAGGAGAGCCGACAGATCCTCTATACTACACCACACAGGAGAGCTGACAGATCCTCTATACTACACCACACAGGAGAGCTGACAGATCCTCTATACTACACTGCACAGGAGAGCTGACAGATCCTCTATACTACACCACACAGGAGAGCCGGCAGATCCTCTATACTACACCGCACAGCAGAGCTGACAGATCCTCTATACTACACCACACAGGAGAGCTGACAGATCCTCTATACTACACCGCACAGGAGAGCTGACAGATCCTCTATACTACACCACACAGCAGAGCTGACAGATCCTCTATACTACACCGCACAGGAGAGCTGACAGATCCTCTATACTACACCGCACAGGAGAGCTGACAGATCCTCTATAATACACCACACAGCAGAGCCGACAGATCCTCTATACTACACCACACAGGAGAGCTGACAGATCCTCTATACCACACCACACAGGAGAGCTGACAGATCCTCTATACTACACCGCACAGGAGAGCTGACAGATCCTCTATACTACACCACACAGGAGAGCTGACAGATCCTCTATACTACACCACACAGGAGAGCTGACAGATCCTCTATACCACACCACATAGGAGAGCTGACAGATCCTCTATACTACACCACACAGGAGAGCTGACAGAGCCTCTATACTACACCACACAGGAGAGCCGACAGATCCTCTATACTACACCACACAGGAGAGCTGACAGATCCTCTATACTACACCACACAGGAGAGCTGACAGATCCTCTATACTACACCACACAGGAGAGCTGACAGATCCTCTATACTACACCGCACAGGAGAGCTGACAGATCCTCTATACTACACCACACAGGGAGAGCTGACAGATCCTCTATACTACACCGCACAGCAGAGCCGACAGATCCTCTATACTACACCACACAGGAGAACTGACAGATCCTCTATACTACACCACACAGCAGAGCTGACAGATACTCTATACTACACCACACAGGAGAGCTGACAGATCCTCTATACTACACCACACAGGAGAGCTGACAGATCCTCTATACTACACCACACAGGAGAGCTGACAGATCCTCTATACTACACCACACAGGAGAGCCGACAGATCCTCTATACTACACCACACAGGAGAGCTGACAGATCCTCTATACCACACCACATAGGAGAGCTGACAGATCCTCTATACTACACCACACAGGAGAGCTGACAGAGCCTCTATACTACACCACACAGGAGAGCTGACAGATCCTCTATACTACACCACACAGGAGAGCTGACAGATCCTCTATACTACACCACACAGGAGAGCTGACAGATCCTCTATACTACACCACACAGCAGAGCTGACAGATCCTCTATACTACACCACACAGGAGAGCCGACAGATCCTCTATACTACACCACACAGGAGAGCCGACAGATCCTCTATACTACACCGCACAGGAGAGCTGACAGATCCTCTATACTACACCGCACAGGAGAGCTGACAGATCCTCTATACTACACCACACAGGAGAGCTGACAGATCCTCTATACTACACCACACAGGAGAGCTGACAGATCCTCTATACTACACCCCACAGGAGAGCTGACAGATCCTCTATACTACACCACACAGGAGAGCCGGACAGATCCTCTATACTACACCACACAGGAGAGCTGACAGATCCTCTATACTACACCGCACAGGAGAGCTGACAGATCCTCTATACTACAACAGCCACAGGAGAGCTGACAGATCCTCTATACTACACCACACAGGAGAGCTGACAGATCCTCTATACTACACCACACAGGAGAGCTGCGATCCTCTATACTAACACCACACAGGCATAGCTGACAGATCCTCTATACTACACCACACAGCAAGCTGACAGATCCTCTATCTACACCACACAGGAGAGCCGACAGATCCTCTATACTACACCACACAGGAGAGCTGACAGATCCTCTATACCACACCACATAGGAGAGCTGACAGATCCTCTATACTACACCACACAGGAGAGCTGACAGAGCCTCTATACTACACCACACAGGAGAGCCGACAGATCCTCTATACTACACACACACAGGAGAGCCGACAGATCCTCTATACTACACCACACAGGAGAGCCGACAGATCCTCTATACTACACCACACAGGAGAGCCTGACAGATCCTCTATACTACACCACACAGGAGAGCTGATAGATCATCTATACTACACCACACAGGAGAGCTGATAGATCATCTATACTACACCACACAGGAGAGCTGACAGATCCTCTATACTACACCACACAGGAGAGCTGACAGATCCTTTATACTACACCACACAGGAGAGCTGACAGATCCTCTATACTACACCACACAGGAGAGCCGACAGATCCTCTATACTACACCACACAGGAGAGCTGACAGATCCTCTATACTACACCACACAGGAGAGCGACAGATCCTCTATACTACACCACACAGGAGAGCGGACAGATCCTCTATACTACACCGCACAGGAGAGCTGACAGATCCTCTATACTACACCCCACAGGAGAGCTGACAGATCCTCTATACTACACCCCACAGGAGAGCTGACAGATCCTCTACTACACCGGATACGAACACAACACACGGAGAGCTGACAGATCCTCTATACTACACCACACAGGAGAGCTGACAGATCCTCTATACTACACCACACAGGAGAGCTGACAGATCCTCTATACTACACCACACAGCAGAGCTGACAGATCCTCTATACTACACCACACAGCAGAGCTGACAGATCCTCTATACTACACCGCACAGGAGAGCTGACAGATCCTCTATACTACACCGCACAGGAGAGCCGACAGATCCTCTATACTACACCCCACAGGAGAGCCGACAGATCCTCTATACTACACCCCACAGGAGAGCCGACAGATCCTCTATACTACACCACACAGGAGAGCTGACAGATCCTCTATACTACACCACACAGGAGAGCCGACAGATCCTCTATACTACACCACACAGGAGAGCTGACAGATCCTCTATACTACACCACACAGGAGAGCTGACAGATCCTCTATACTACACCACACAGGAGAGCTGACAGATCCTCTATACTACACCACACAGCAGAGCTGACAGATCCTCTATACTACACCACACAGGAGAGCTGACAGATCCTCTATACTACACCACACAGGAGAGCTGACAGATCCTCTATACTACACCACACAGGAGAGCTGACAGATCCTCTATACTACACCACACAGGAGAGCTGACAGATCCTCTATACTACACCACACAGCAGAGCTGACAGATCCTCTATACTACACCACACAGCAGAGCTGACAGATCCTCTATACTACACCACACAGGAGAGCTGACAGATCCTCTATACTACACCACACAGCAGAGCCGACAGATCCTCTATACTACACCACACAGCAGAGCTGACAGATCCTCTATACTACACCACACAGCAGAGCTGACAGGTTTTCATTAATGTGATTAAGGTCCCTTTGGCAGTTTTGGACTCTTAGTGTAGATGATTTTTTTTCCAGGGATTTATCTGAATTGCGTGCCGAATGGACAAGATGTGTCCGCCTTCTACAAACTTCATATTCCTGTCTTATCTCATGGAAGCCACAGAATCCTGGAAAAATCACGGAGCCCCCAAAGTACCTTCTTGTTACCTGGGGCCATGGGATAGAGTCAGTAGAGATGACCGGACAGGTGGAAGGAGCATCCGTGAAGGATTCTATGTTAGATACATGTGGACATAAAGAGGAATCATCAAAATCACTAATTGAGGCCACGCAAGTGGAAGTGCAAACCAAAACCTTGTACCAACAGAGACTGGAGGAGGACCTAAAGTTGCTTAGTTCTCAATTTGATGCAACAGAGCAAAATGCCAGCTTGTTGAAGTCACAGCTGGTGACAGCAGAGCAGGAAGAAAGAACAATGAGGTTGAATTTGGAGACTGCACATGAAGAAGCAGGCACCCTGAGGACTCAGCTGGTGGCAGCAGAGCAGGAAGCAGACACCATGAGGACTCAGCTGGTGGCAGCAGAGCAGGAAGCAGACACCATGAGGACTCAGCTGGTGGCAGCAGAGCAGGAAGCAGACACCATGAGGACTCAGCTGGTGGCAGCAGAGCAGGAAGCAGACACCATGAGGACTCAGCTGGTGGCAGCAGAAGAGGAAGCAAGCATGATGACAACAGAACTGGTGGCAGCTCAACAGGAAGCAATCACGATGAGGATACAGCTTATTGCATCAGAAGAGGAAGCAAGCATGATGAGGACTCAGCTGGTGGCAGCAGAACAGGAAGCAAGCATGATGAGGACTCAGCTGGTGGCAGCAGAACAGGAAACAAGCATGATGAGGACTCAGCTGGTGGCAGCAGAACAGGAAGCAAACACGACAATGTCTCGAGTGCAAGCAGAGAAACAGGAAGAACACACAAACATATGGAGTTTGCAGCTTGACAGAGAGGAACAAGAAAGAACCACCAACACATTCCAGCTGGAGACGCCACCACAGGAAACAAACGTAATAAGATTACCTTTAATGGTGGCTTCAAAGGAGACTAGCACTGCGACATCACTACTAGAGACAACACTTCCAAGCACGCTATCACCACCGCTAGCATCA
Source organism: Bufo gargarizans (assembly GCF_014858855.1). Classification (NCBI taxonomy): domain Eukaryota; kingdom Metazoa; phylum Chordata; class Amphibia; order Anura; family Bufonidae; genus Bufo; species Bufo gargarizans. Next base: position 363,321,577 of record NC_058085.1, read on the forward strand.
ACTTATCTGATGACATCACTGCTAGAGACCACGCCTCTTGAAACTAGCAAGCTGATGTCACTGCTGGAGACAACTCGACAGGACGTTAGTATGGCAGGGCAGGAAGTAGATTTAGTGGAGATGTCACGTGCGGACCCATTAGGCGACAAGGCGCAGTCAAGATTACAATTCATTCTATCAAAAGAGGACTTAATTAGGTCGTCAGAGTCCGAGATAAATTCGCTGACGTCAAAGGTTCAAGCATCTGAGCAGGATACACATTCATTAACGGTGCAGCTGGAGGCTTCGCGGCAAGAAGTGCGTTCACTGGAGATAAAGGCGCAGGAAACGGAAACGTGCAGAGGACATGTTGAAAAGCTGGAAAAGGAAGTAAGTTCTTTAAGGGCGGAGCTGGAAGAGCGGTCTCAAGAGGTGGAGCTGCTGAGGTCAAGCTTGACGACACAGGAAATGGAAGAAGAAACGCGACTTCACAGCATGGAGCGGGAGCTGCAGGAGATTCAGTAAGTAGAACGTTGACTCCGTATCCAGAATTACACATTTGGTCATGAGAACTGAGCCTGGAAAGTGATGCTCCTGCTCTGGGGACTGAGCTGGACCATCTGCAGGGGCAGGAGTCTCTCTGGACCGACCTCCGTTCATTTGTCTGTTTTTTACCCTTTCAGTCGGCGGTCTCTTGACTGCTGTGCAGTCTGAGCGCTCTGATCTACTCCACGATTTAGTGCTGCTGCGGGAAGAGCTGCTGCGCTCTCGTCTTGAAGCCAGTTTGTCTCAAGATGAAAGGAGCGGCTTGCAGGGCGCTCTCCTCAAGGTAACCTCCTTGTGGACTCTCTAATATATAAAAGCATTCCAATAGCTGTCAGTCTGCTGTGTTTTAAATGCTATACGGTTGTTGCTTTCACAGGCAGAAAGGCAGATAGCTGGGCAGATGGTGGAGCAGAGCCGACACAGGGCCGAGGTGGACTGACCTCCAAGACGCAGTCGCTGAAGATGGGAGACTTGAATCGAGCCTTGTCTTTAGATAAAGTGGAACTGAACAGTCTCTTGCTGCAGGTGATCTAAATGCATAGTATAAGTATTGCTTTGCATGTGTCCTGCGTACCGTGGTGCATATTCTGTGGCATCACGAGCTGCTGTAGAAATACATGTGTTCATCTGGTGAGGTGCGTCCAGTGGATACTGATCTGCCCTGGATATGTGATGGATGCACAGTTCTTGTAAGGAGCCGTACATGTGTGCGATCACTACATGACCAGGACCAGTGTTTATCCACTGCAGTCAGCAAACAGAGATCTTGAAAACGGTTTAAGTTTTATTCTGCAAACCATAATTCCCCTTTGAAATCAATGGAAACCCTATTAAAATTAGAGCTTTATAATAGTTCAATAACAGGTTAAATCAGAGTGTTCAGCACAGTGTGGCGTCCTCCTTTAAAGGGATATTCCCATCTCAGACCATGGGGGCCTATCGCTAGGATAGGGCCCCCATTGTCTGATAGGTATGGAACCTGCACCTATCTCGTAAACGAAGATGGCAAAGTGGTGACCCGGCAGTGCGGGTCCGGCCACCACCAAGCGTTCCTTCTGGCCTGCTGAAAATAGCCGAGCGGCGCGTTCGGCTGTTTCCAGAATCTCCATAGAGATGAATGGGAGCGCACCACGCTTGCCACTGCTTCCATTTCCTTCTATAGGGCCGACGGAAATGATGGAATTGAAATTTTTGGCGACTCCATAGGGGAGCCACGCATGCACGGTGTGCCCTCCTTTACTTTGCCAGCTGGGTTTACAAGATAGGGGCAGGTCCCGCACCTATCAGGCAATGGGGGCATATGCTAGAGATATGCCCCTATTGTCTATGATGGGAATACCCCTTTAATAACCCAGTTAAAGGGCTTGTGTCACAAACAAGATTCTACATTTTTCAAACCAGCTCCTGGATCGGAATGCTTTTATAATTACCTGCAGTTACAAATTGAATACAGACACTGAGCTATTCAAGAAAATGTATCTGTATAGCTCCACCTGCTGTTCGTTCTTTATTTTTCCGTCCATCTCACTTTTGTGGTCGCACACGCTCAGTTTAAAATTTCAGCTGCCACCAGGCATATCTTCTGTTAGAAGCTGTGTCGGTTACAGGAAAAGAGCTACAGCAGAAAGGACACCAGGTTGTGAGGGTGCCTTCACAGGCGGCAGATTTCGTGGCAAGAAATTCTGCAGCTGAAAATCCGTTTCATTCTCCTTAATGGGGCTTTCAGAAATCCATGTGCTTGCTGCCCCATTCAAATGAATGGAACTGATTTTCATCTGCTGCATGTAAAGGCACCCTGATAGAGAGAGCTGCAGCAAAAAGGACACCCCCAGAGCTGTTATAGGGAGAGAGCCGCAGCAGAAAGGACATGCCCCCACTTAGCTGTGATAGGGAGAGAGCTGCAGCAATAAGGATGCGCCTCCTGAGCTGTGATAGGGAGTATGCTGCCATAGAAATTGCACGCCCCCTGAGCTCTAATAAGGAAAGTTTCAGCAGAAAGGACACCCCTCCCTGAAGAGAACTTGCAGAGGAATGAACGTGGACCCATGTGAGATACAGGGGCTGGTTCTAACTTTGTTGTACTGTATGATGTCTGATTTTTCTGGTTTTTACATCAATCACAGCATAACCCATTTAAATGAAAGAGAATTGATAGTACGGTGTTCATTCACATTGCTCTGACGTCACCTTTGTAGCCACCTACGTGTAAATGTTACCGTTGACCCCACATACTGACAGGTGAACAGACGACTGTCTTAATGTTCGTTCAGCCACTTTTTGGGGAAGATTTTGACTTCGTTTTGGTCCTGCAGAGGGAAAAAGAGCTGAAGTCTATCGGAGAACTTCTGCAAGAGTCACAGAGGGAGATTGGGAACGCCCAGCAGCGTTTACAGCAATGTGAGGAGGAACGTTCCCAGCATATGGTGGAGCTCGGCAAGGGACAGCGCCTCCTGCAGGACTGCGAAGTAGCAAGAGAAAGCCTGGAAACAGAGCTGTCGTACATCCGGCTGGAGAGAGACAGACTGCAGGCTGAGCTGAAACAGGTGAATGGAAGCATCACTACTTAGGTCTTCCAACAAACTAGACCCAAAGTTATCAGTACAGTAAATGTTCCTGACCTCCATCACTATACAGTGTGCGGCGCTCTGCTTGGCATGCCACGAGGAAGCCGCAGCGCTCACAGCAGCACCGCGTCCTCTTCAAACAGCTGATTGGGGAGGGTGCCGGATGTCAGACCCCCCACCGATCAGAGCATAGGCCATCAGTGTTGTACTTAAGGATACAACTATGTTAGTGGTTGATTCATGACTTTCAGTATTTCAATAATTGTGTCTCCTCTTCCTGTCCCTAATATTGTCCCATATTTTATGTTTTAACCTGTTCACCTGATAGGAAAGAGAGAGCCTGCGGAAGGATCAGGACCAGTTATCTCAGGACGCAGAAGCTTTGAGTCGTGAAAAGTCCACGCTCACCGTACAACTCGGAGTGAGCGAGAGGGAGTGTCTGGAACTAAGAGAAAAGCTAGGAGACCTCCAGTAAGACGTGGACACATGGTGCAGTGACGAATTCCTCTCCTGATGATTTATAGGTTTCATTGCATCTTCTGCATTTTATGTTTTTATTTCTTAGGATCATGAAACAGTGTCTGGAGAAATCAGTGTTTGCATCTCAGGAAAGATCATCTCAGCTGGAGATTAGATGCGGCCAACTGGACCTGAAAGTTCAGACAATCGCTCAGTCCAAGAAAACCGTCCAAGGTAAGAGTCATCGTACTAAATGCTATGACCTAAGGGGTGATAGGAGACAGCGACTTACGGCTTTGTTTCTGAATTTATTACAGATGAGCTTTCTCTCTTGTACGCCGAGCAGGACGCCTTACAGAAGCGATGTCTTGCTCTTTCTCAGAGGCTTTCTGACTTGGAAGAAGAGAAAGAGGCAGCAATAGTACGGAGAGAGGAACTGGAGCTAAGCTTGGTAAATGCTAGTTAAGTGAGCTGTCCCACTATAACCGCTTACCTACCCATAGAATAGGTGATAATTACCTGATCAGGGCAGGGTTGACTGCTGGGACCCCCACTGGTCACAAGAATTGGGGTCCTTGAGTCTCCCGGGTGAATGGAGCAGCCTTTACACACGTGCACTGCTCTTCTATTCATCTCTTATAGACTGCCGGAGACAGCCGAGACTTGTACTGCAGTCTCCATAGATGAATGGAGGAGCACCGTTATTCAATTCACTTGGGGGACTCAGGGACCCCTGTTCTCGTTATCAGTGGGTGCGTTAGATCCCCCTGATTAGATACTTATCACCTATCCTGACTGACAGCAAAATAATGGTGACTACCCCATACTTTTTAGCCTAGTATGGGGCAGTGGGGAAACAAGTGCAGCTTGGAATTTGCAGTCTGCCTTTGAGCATTGTGTATTAACCGCCATATATGAAAGCTGCAAAGGAATCTACGACCTGAGCCCGCTCCATATGCAGTGGGTGCTGGTGGTGTTACAAATGTGACATCCGCCTGCAACGGGCAGAATCAGAGATTCCCTCTCTCATTGTAATGACCCTTTAGTTGCTGCAGTCAATAATGACTGCGGCATCTAAATAGTTATGGACAGAGGGAGAAGATTCTTCTCTCTCCCACTCAACCCCGAGGCTTTGGCATGGCAGTCAGGGGCTCATCTGAGTGTGGCAGGGAGCAATAGTTATGGCTGAACTTGCACTTTGATGACTAGTATCTGTGAATTTTAGCCACAACCTGCCTAGGATTACGTGTGATTCCAAAGATTATACCAAATAAAGACACGATTAAAAGGTTTTCTGAGATTTTAATACTGATACCTTTGTATAGGTCATCAGTATCTGATCGCAGGGGTCTGACACCCGGGATCCCTGCTGATCAGCTGTTTGAGAAGGCAGCGGCGCTCCTGTGATGGCTGCAGACTTCTCCCTGCTCACTGTGTACGGTGCTGTACATTGTATAGCGGCTGTGCTTGGTGTCAGAGCTCAGCCCCATTCACTTCTATGGGGTTAAGCTGCGCCTAGGCCACATGACGAACAGCTGTCCCTCCTTACCTGTGCACACACACACATCCTCTGAAATCCAACATGCCCATCCCTTCTTTCCCCACCATCTGCCCTAAGGTCTGAGTTAGGAAACCCCCAAACACACTAGATCAGTGGTGACGAACCTATGGGACGGATGCCAGAGGCGGCACTCAGAGCCCTCTCTGTGGGCACCCGCACCCTGGAAAAAGTTTATGGTGTACCAATATGCCTTAGACTTTTCCTGCCATTCATCAGCGCAGGGCGCACTTTGAACGGCACAGGCAGCGCACTGACTGTAGGCAGGCTATTATAGCTAAATGATATAGTACAGGGAAGATAGACTATATTGGTATTCAGGTTAAATTGCTGTGTTGCCACTTTGCAATAAATAGATGGGTTTTGAGTTGGAGTTTGGACGCTCGTTCTCTAAAACGTTCACCCTCACTGCACTAGATGGTCGGATGGTTCCATCAAAATCTGTGGGGTCGGACGATGATCATCTAATGTGTATACCCACCTTATTAAAAGTGTCTTAAAAGCTATGGGTGTCAATAACAGCTTGGAGAAAGAGTATTTAATAATACTGATCTCTGATTCCTTTCAGGGAGAATTAAACACCTTGAGAGACCGTCTGGAGCAAGAGAAGAGTCTGAGACAGGTTACTGAAGAGCGTGTCAATAAATTGCAGAGAGAGAAGCAGAATGAGCTGGATAAAGCAACCATCGTACAGAAGCAATTGGAAGAGGAAATTTCCAAACTCGGGGACAACCTGAAAATATGTCAGTCAGACAAAGAGACAGCTTTGGAGAACTTAGAGCGACAAGTGCTAATGAAAAGTGAACAGGACCGTGAAATTGAGATTATCAAAGAGACCTTGAAAGAATGTCGGGAAGAAAAAAAGAGAGCCCTGGCTGCACTGACAAACCAAGCGGATAGTTTAGAAGAGATTGAGAGGCAGATTACAGAACTAAGAGAGAATATTCAGGAGTGCAACGGGGAGAAGGAGACTGCTTTAACTTCAGCTGCTCTACTCCAATTGACCATACAAGAAAAAGAACGTGAACTCAAGACTTGTAAGGAGAGCATAATGCAACTCCAACAAGAGAAAGAGACGGTGGTCAATAAATTACAGCAACAGATCCAGAGCTTTAAGGAGACTGAGCTGCGAATGACAAAGCGTGTCGAAGAGTGTGAAGTTCAGAAAGAGCTTGCAGTAAAAGCAGAATACCACAGTCTCCTGATAGTAGCAGAAAGGGATCGAGAAATTGATACCTTGATTGCCAAGATGAGCGTGGTTCAAGGAGAGAAGGAGACACTCGTTGAGAAGTTCTCTGTTGATGCTATCGAGGCAGAGCAGAAACAGACAGCTCTAAAGGAGCTTCTCAGACAGTGTCAAGAAGAACGAGAAACCAAGGTGAATGCATTGCTGCAAAATGTGGGAGAACGGGATAAAGAATTGGTGACTTTAAGAGAGCGTCTGAAGGATCAGCAGGCAGAGAAAGAGAGCACACTTGAAGAAGTAGGCCATCAAGCTATGTTGTTAAAAGAGAGTGACTCTCTGATTGAATCTTTCCGATCCAGAATGGTAGAGTGCGAGTTTGAGAAAGACCAGCTCTCTGTGAATTACAGAGAGTGCCAGGAAAATATAGCAACTTTAAAAGAGACTATTAAAGAGTACTCGGAAGAAAAAGAGAGAGCCCTGGCTGCACTGACAAACCAAGCGGATAGTTTAGAAGAGATTGAGAGGCAGATTACAGAACTAAGAGAGAATATTCAGGAGTGCAACGGGGAGAAGGAGACTGCTTTAACTTCAGCCGCTCTACTCCAATTGACCATACAAGAAAAAGAACGTGAACTCAAGACTTGTAAAGAGAGCATAATGCAACTCCAACAAGAGAAAGAGACGGTGGTCAATAAATTACAGCAACAGACCCAGAGCTTTAAGGAGACTGAGCTGCGAATGACAAAGCGTATCGAAGAGTGTGAAGTTCAGAAAGAGCTTGCAGTAAAAGCAGAATACCACAGTCTCCTGATATTAGCAGAAAGGGATCGAGAAATTGATACCTTGATTGCCAAGATGAGCGTGGTTCAAGGAGAGAAGGAAATACTCGTTGAGCAGTTCTCTGTTGATGCTACCGAGGCAGAGCAGAAACAGACAGCTCTAAAGGAGCTTCTCAGACAGTGTCAAGAAGAACAAGAAACCAAGGTGAATGCATTGCTGCAAAACGTGGGAGAACTGGATAAAGAATTGGTGACTTTAAGAGAGCGTCTGAAAGATCAGCAGGCAGAGAAAGAGAGCACACTTGAAGAAGTAGGCCATCAAGCTATGTTGTTAAAAGAGAGTGACTCTCTGATTGAATCTTTACGATCCAGAATGGTAGAGTGCGAGTTCGAGAAAGATCAGCTCGCTGTGAATTACAGAGAGTGCAAGGAAAACATAGCAACTTTAAAAGAGACTATTAAAGAGTACATGGAAGAAAAAGAGACGTTGTCTGCTTTGTTGCAGTCTCAAACTGAGGGAATTAAAGACCGAGAAAATGAGATAAAATTGTTGAAGGAGACTATGTTTAATGTTCAAAAAGATAAAGAAATGATCTGTAGTGATTTAGCGTTTCACACCAAAACTTTGAAAGAGAAAGACGAAGCTCATGTGGTGCTGCAACAGACACTACGAGACCGCCTGCAAGAAAAGGAGCATCAACGATTAGATATAGAACAGCAGAAAAGCGAGATTATGAGCCTGGAAGAGAAGTTACGGAGGTGCCAACATGATAAATCTGTGGTAGAAGCTAGAATGGAAGATTTGGCATTGCAGAAAGACTCCATAGAGAAGGAAGCAAATATGGAGGAAAAACTTTTGAGGGAAAAAGTGTCTGAGTATTCTCAGGCCTTAAAGGAAAAAGAACTAGCGGTTGAAGTTTTAGAAAGGAAGTATGAGAGAGAGCGTGAATCGCTAAATAGGAGGCTAGAGACGCTGTCACTCTCTTTAAAAGAGAATGAAAGAGAATTACAGGAGTTGGGAAGACTTGAGATCAAAAATAGAGATTTGGAGAGGAAACTGTCAGAGGTCCTAAATGAAAGACAGCTGGTTGAGGAACAGAGGGAAAGGGACAACAAGGCCTTTTAAAGAAAGGTTACAAGATTTATCCCGGACTTTGCTAGAGAAAGAGTCTGAGGCTGATAGAGAAAGAATGCAGTTAAACAGGGTTAACAGTGACTTGGATGTTAGAGTCGAAGAGCTGTTACATATCCTTAAGGAGAAAGACATTCAAGAACAAAAGAATATAGTGAAAATACAAGATCTGAAACTGGAACTAGAACAAGTACAATATGTTCTGGTAGAGAAGCAAAAAGAGGCAGAAGATGCCAGAATCCAGAGTGATAGAGAGAGACTGACTCTAAAACAGCAGATTGCAGAACTGTCTCGAGCACTCGCAGACAGAGAGGTCCATGATGAGGAGAGAGAAGAGCACTTGAATGCTTTGAATATTAGATTAGACCAAATGAGTCAGGACTTAATGGGTAAAACTGTTGAATTTGCACAAGGGGAAGAAGAAAGAAAGGAACTGCAGAAATGGGTAACAGAACTTTCCCAGGCTCTTATTGGAGAGATGTTTTTAGATCAAGAAGATGATCGAGCTTTAACTGATAGACTAAAATTGCTTGGAAAGGCTTTGAAAGATAGAGAGCGACAGTGCGAACAAGCAAAAATTGAGAAAGACTAGTCTGAAGGAAAGAGTAGCAAAACTTTCTCAAATTCTTATAGAAAAGGAACACGAGTTAGAAGAGGCAGAAGATAAGATGAGATCGTTGGGACAGGAAATAAGTGAACTGGGGCAAGTTCTTGTAAAAAAAGAAGACGAGGTAAGGAATGAAGAGCTAAATAGTAAGGAAGAGAAGTCGTTACTGAGACAGAGTGTATCTCGGCTGTCTCACAGTCTTACAGAGAAAAAGATAGAGATAGAGGAGAAGGAAGTTGAAATTACATTTCTAAAGATAAGATCAAAGAAATCAGACAAGTCATGGTGGAAAAAGATCAAGAAATACGAGAGAAGATAGCTTTATCGAGCTAGAAAAAAGGTCTCAGAGCAAGAGACTATCAGAAATGTCTCAGGTTTTATTAGAAAAGAAAATTGAAGCAGATAACAAAGACCTAAAAATTATATCTCTGGAAGACAAGATGGCGGAGCTTCGACAGGTTTTAATAAGTAAGGAGTATGAGCTCAAAGAGGAGATAACCCGAAACGAACATGAAAATAAAGCCCTTAGACAAAAAGTTGAAGAACTTTCACAGACTTTACTGGAAAGAAGTCATCATGCAGATTTTGCAAGCATGGAAATAAAACTATTGAAAAATAAGAAGGAAGAACTTGAAGGACAGTTGGTAGAGAATAAAAGAGAAATGGAAGAAAGAGAGAGACAGATTCTAGAAGATAAGGTGTCTCAAAGACAGAAAGTAACAGCGCTTACTGAGTCTGTAATAGAGAAGAACAGAGAAGTGGATGATAAAGAGATGCAGGTAAAGCTTCTGAAAAAGAAGACTGAAGAATTGAGACAACGCCTGCATGAAAAAGAGCAGGAAAATAAGGAAGAAGAACGGCGACACGAGGAAGAGTTGAAAAGTCTGAGGAAAAGAGTGACTGAACTATCTTCATCTATAGCACAAAAGGAGAGCGAAGCAGGTGAGGTAAAGACTATGAAAGAAACAATAAGAGAACTCAAGCAAATGCTTGCAGATAAGGAACAAGACAGGGAATCTGAAAAAAGAGAGTGCGATGAAGAGAGGAAGACTCTACAGCAGAAGTTAAGGGATGTTTCCCAGGCTTTAGTCAAGAAAGAGCAAAAATATGATGTAGTTAAACTGGAGGTGGAAACTCTGAAAAAGAAAATAGAAGAGCTAAGCCTCCTCATACTAGAGAAAGAAGGCTAAGATTCAAGAGGAAAACAGAATAGGTGAAGAAGAGAAGACATCCTTGAAGCAAAGAGTGAAAGAACTCTCCAAAGCTTTGGGTGAGAAGGAGCAAGAGGCTGCTGAGACAAAATTAGAAAGTAAATATCTAAGAGACAGGCTAGAAGAAGGTAGTCAGGTCTTGGTAACATAGGGAGGAAGAGGTCAAGGAGGAAAAGAAACGCAACGAGGAAGAGAAGAACGTTATGAGAGAAAGAATAACAGCCATGTCCCAGTCTTTAGTAGAGAAGAGCCATGAAGCAGATAGGACCAAGATGGAGATGAACTCTCTTAGAGAGAAGCTAGAAGAGCTCACTGAGGAGGAATGAAGCAATGATCCATGATGCAAATATTGAAGAGCAAAATACTATTTTAAGCCAGAATGTGGAAGGACTTTCTCAGAATTTAAAAGCAAAAGTAAGAGAAGTTAATGTTCTCCAAACTGATCTGACATCTCTGAGAGATAAGGTAGGAGAACTAAAGCAATCTCTGACTCTTAAAGAACAAGAAATTCAAGAGAAGGAAATATGCTATGAAACAGAGAAGAGAACTTTAAAAGAAAAGGTGACCAATCTTGCTAAAGCTTTAGGAAGTAAAGAAACAGAAGTAGAAGAAATGGTAGGAAATATTGAATACTTGAAAGAAAAGAATGAGAAGGTAGTAAATGAGAAAAAATTACACGAGGAAGAAAAGACAACTCTGCAGAATCAAATAATCAGACTTTCGCAAACTCTGTCGGAGAAGCAGGAGAAAACAGAAGGAATGGAAAGGGAGATGAGGCTACTGAGGGAACAGATTGAGCAGCTAAGACAGGATTCAGTAGATAAAGGGCAAGAGAGCAAGATGCACGAAGAAGAGAAAAATGTCCTAAGGCAGAAAGTGTTAAAACTTGTTCACACTGCAGAAGAAAAAGAGAAGAAAATAGACACAATGGTTATTGAGAAGAATGCTCTTAAAGCAAAGATCGGAGAACTAAGACAAGCCATGGTGATTCAAGATCAAGACAGAAGAAAGAAAACCCGAGATGAAGAAAATGAGACATATTTCAGACAGAGTCGAGAGACTGAATACCAAGGTTTAGAGAAAACTGAGACTGATGTTTTGGATTTGGATGTTCAAGAAGATGGAAAGAAACCTTTATCTGACAAGACAGTTGCCGGAGAAAGGAGACAACTGGAGGAACATTTACAAGTCTTGCAAACATTTACACATGTCAAATCAGAGACCGCATCGGCAAAGTCCACAGAAGGCTTAAATTTGATTGGTAAGAGAAAGTTGCTAGAAAACCAACATGAGGACCCTGTGTTTCTAGAGATCAGCTATCCACACGAGGAGACCAATATACAAGAGCTGATAACAGAAATTAAAGCACTGTATCATGAGAGAGATGATGCCCAGAAGAGGGAAGTGGATCTTAAAATGAAGTTGATGAAAGCAGAAACGGCACTAAGACGTATGGAGGCTGAAGAGATCACGCTGAGGCAGAAGTTTCTGGTATTGAAAAGAGACTTAGAAAAGTAAGATGGCTTTGCACATCATGTGCAAAGTTGCCTATCAATATCACGTAGGTTTTTCTCACGCTTGCACCAGTTATTTTACACCAGGTTTCCATTGCATTTTGTAAAACTAGTGTTGGCTGTAGTTTGCTGATAGAACCTCATGGACCCAGTCATTAGGGTCTAATAAAACTAAGAACAACCTAAGGCCTCTTTCACACGGGCGTTGCGGGTGACGTGAGGGAAAAGATGCGGGTGCGTTGCGAGAAAATTAGTGATTTTTTTCCCCTGCGAGTGCAAAGCGTTTTAATGCGTTTTGCACGCTCGTGAGAAAAATCGACATATTTGGTACCCAGACCCAAACCCGATTTGGGTTAGGTGTTGGGTAAATTGTATTATTTTCCCTTATAACATGGTTATAAGGGAAAATAATAGCATTCTGAATACAGAATGCTAAGTAAATTAGGGATGGAGGGGATAAAAAAAATAATAATAATTAAACTCACCTCATCCACTTGTTCGCGCTGCCCGGCTTGTCTTCATTTTTCTTCTTTGAGGACCTGGGAGGAAAAGGATCTTTGGTGACGTCACTGCACTCATCACATGGTCAATCACCATGGTGATTGGCCATGTGATGGCTCCACACTCATCACATGGTCCATCACCATGGTGATGGACCATGTCATGAGCGCAGTGACATCACCAAAGGTCTTTTTCCTCCCAGGTCATCAAAGAAGAAGAATGAAGACAAGCCGGGCAGCGCGAACAAGTGGATGAGGTGAGTTTAATTATTATTATTTATTTTTTCAACCCCTCCATCCCTAGTTTACTTAGCATTCTGTATTAAGAATGCTATTATTTTCCCCTATAACCATGTTATAAGGGAAAATAATAATGATCGGGTCCCCATCCCGATCGTCACCTAGCAACCATGCGTGAAAATCGCACCGCATCCGCACTTGCTTACGATTTTCACACAGCCCCATTCACTTCTATGGGGCCTGCGTTGCGGGATAAATGCACAATATAGAGCATGCTGCGATTTTCACGCAACGCACAAGTGATGCGTGAAAATCACCGCTCATGTGCACAGCCCCATATAAAGGAATGGGTCCGGATTCATTGCACCCGCGCGGAAAACTCGCCCGTGTGAAAGAGGCCTAATGGATTACGATGGATCATTCAGAGTTCAGACTGATCATAACAGATCTGTCATGGATGTTGTAGAAACAGAATCAATGACGGCATTTGTGTTTGCAAGCCATAAATAGATAGTTGACATTTGCAGAAGCATCTGATGGCATCACCGAGTCCTGATTAGAAAAGGTTCTGCCCAAATCCTGAGTCGGCTTCCCTGTTTTTTTGCAGATTAAATTTTTTCACTCATTAGAAACACTTCACCAAAACACAACTCCCACTGTGACCAGCAGAGGACCTTTCATCAGTTTAGCCCTAGTCTAATTATGGTCTTACCTTATAGGGCGGCCCCCACTGATGCCATGTCACTTTTTTTTATTTATTTTTATTCCAAAGACCCCTCTACCACCACCAAGAAGGGGAACACAGCGTATAAATTTTCTGAACCTGGAGGTGGATAACGTTCTCTCTCGGAGCATACAATGGGGAGAGGCAGAAGGATGATTGCTACACCTCCATTGCTAGGATGGGAGAGACAACAGTCAGATATCGCCTGTTCTTGGCTACCAGGAACACAGGTTTAGCTGGCTGCATCAATGTCGATTAGCATTCGTTTTCTCCGCAGCTGACTGGTATCTGGCTATACCTATACAACTAATACATAATGCTACACACAAACTAATACATAGTACAGTCTTTGTGCTATTGGACATTTGTGAACATATAGGAAAGTTATGTAAAGATCACACAACACAAATAAGCTAGTGAAATAAATTACACATGCTGCGGACATCCTAGTCGAAGACTTCTTGAGGTCCAGAATGCCACCGAGGGAATGATAGGCAACTTCTTTTCAGTAACCAGATTGTTTTTTTTTTTTGATAATTAATCTGTATTCAAGTTTAGTTGGATTTGAATTGCCCTCTCTTTCACCTCATCCCTCATTACTAAACAGTTATTAGGGCGGCACCAGGTGAAAACAAGGGGTGAATATCAAGATATCTCTACAGAACAAGTTAGACATACTGTAATAAGGTTATGTCTGATCATTAAAAACATTGGGGTAGATTTACTAATCCTGCCAAAGATGTATACAATGGAAGCCACATTACTCGGCCCACCTAGCAGGGAGTTATCGGACCGTTCGTTCCTGATAAATGCCTGCTCGTCACAGGCGGTGAGAGCAGTATTTAGGTGCGGCAATCATCTCCTGAATAGTGGCGAATGATTGCTGAGGCAATCACTCATCCCGATAGAGAATAATTGTTTCTGGGTTTACGCAGATGATCTATTGCCAATTAGTTTGGTACCTGCCGATGAACAAGCGGAGACCCAGTCTGTTCTGGGCCATGAACGGTGTATCCTTTCAAGGTCTTCAGAAAAGAGGGTGCCTTGTCTCAGTTGCATCACAGTGAAGCCCAGCTACTTGACCAAAGGACTGTGACCCATTTAATCATGTTTTGGTCTCCACTGGCCGTAGCGATGTATGGGTGAAACATCAGAAGTCTGTTAAATCCTGTAAACAATTGTCTGACGATTATTCGACCACTTCTCTGCAGCCGGTTATCAGTATTTATTTATTTATTTTTTAACACATCTGTTGTGGCATTGGTCAGAATACAGGTTTGTGGACTCCTCTAGTCATCTGGCCTGGTCTGCTACACTCAGCTGTATATGAAGCTACGTGAAACATATACAGAACTTGAAATGTTTCCCTCGTTGTTGGGTTTGATGAGATCAATAGTCTGGATATAACATGCTTTCATTGCTCTCCTAAACAGGATTCTTCTACATCTGTAGATGTTTTAAGTGGAAAGAATGACGACTCTCTGCAAAGGAGGCTGCAGGTCCTGCAGGAGGCTGTTGCGAGGTTGGAAAACGACAAATCTTTATTGGAAAACCAAACCCTACATTTGAGCGAGACACTACGAGAAGTAAGAGCCGCTACGAGCAAGAGTCATGGGTGATGAACGAAGCCAAATGTTTGTTTGCCTCACATTCAATTTTGTGTTTTTACGCAGGTGGAGTTTGAGCGGAGGAACCTCCGGAGGGAGCTGCGTAAGCTCAATGCTTCAACAGTGCAGCAGTCAACACAAGAGGTCAGTAGTCACAGGGTAATACATCAAATGTAATCACAGTCTGGCACTGCTGCAAAAGATGGATGACTTTCTATGATGGTGCCATTACTGTTTTTGCAGTGTTGCTCAGTTCCTTCAGTTTTGACATGTTGCTACATTGTTTTATTTCCCTCCCCCGGATACCTATAGGATTCTGTTGATTCTTCTACATCTTGGCCAGGCGTGGCAGAGCTACAACAACAGGTGTGTGATGCTATAAAGTATATAGGGCTCTAAGGTGCAGTATGAAATCACAGGGAGTAGAAGTACTGTATATGTACAATGAAGGTGAAGTCAAAGGCACGACAGGTTTACTTGGCCAATGGAGTATGTAGACTATTAGGTGTAATGGGGCAGAGTCGGTGAGGTGCAGTTGTCTGGAGAGCTAACAATTACAGCGATTTTGTATCTCCTCGCACAGATCTCCTTTTTAAAGTCACAGCTGGAGAAAGAACGCGGACATCGTTCCTGGTATATACACAGATGTGCCCGCACCACTGACGATCTTATGAGCCTGAGACACAATCTGACTCGTTCACTGGCGGCAGTGACCTCTGATACTAGACCTCAGGTACTGGAGAGGGAAACTATCCGACTGGATGACACATTAAACCGCAGCCTTGGCCTTCCGACAACCTGAATGTGCATATTAACATGAAGTCCCGCGAGGCACGCAGGTCTCTTGCTCTTGGAGAAACTGGTTGGGTCAGTGAGAGAGCACAGTGGGCTAATCCGTCCTGGGAAAGGGGTTCTCCCCCTTTACCTGCCTTACAGAAGTCCAGTTGCATTACTCCAGAAGTGTATTGGTCCCAGCGACTGATCAGTGACCCATTTATTTGGCTCATTAGCCTCTGTGCGGGAGTTCAAAGATTCAGCATGGTTGAAAATGATGTCTGTTACAGGATTCATTGATGATGTGTGATTGGTGTGTGTTGTTGGTTGGTGCTACATGTAGGAGATTTGAATTTATTATCGGGAAGCAGCGGATGCAAAAATCCATTCCATTGATGTCAATGTCCCATGGTGACCACACACAGGCTTGGTTGTGATGTGAAGTTTACAGATTCTTAGGTACTGCAATGGGGTCTGAACTCAGCCCTTTGAGTAATCTATTTGTCATTGAAAAAAGGTAATGTTTGGAACTTCTATATGATATGCCCAAGTTTCAGTTGGAGACATAATTATTTGGCAAGATTTTTAGACATCAGAAAGTGTCTTACCATAAGTTTGCAGTGTCACACATGGGTCTGTATCTGATAAGATGCACTAGATCAACTTTGTAGACTCTGATCATTGCACAAAGTAGTGTTTTATAAAGTCAGGTTGTGATGTTCAGTATGGTGTTCTGATCTTACAGGAATCGGTTATAATACGTGTATGTGATACAGGTACCGCAATGGGGTCCGACCCTAACCCTTTCTTGAAATGCTCTGCTGCTGGTCATCAGAAGCACTCGCTGTTTTACTGTATGTAGCTTACGTTAAAAACCAAGCTTATAGCATCACATTATTGTGCTGGTGGTAAACCCTGAGGTTGTCATCTCTGATGTGTGTACGAGTCCAAGTATCGGGTAGCTGTGTCGTCTCAGATTAAGCTTCTGGTTGCCTGGTGTAGACAATCTTGACAATTTCTGTCTGTTTTTGTGGGCAGAGGGGTTCCCACAGTAGCCAAGTTGCTTTAAACCTATACCTGTATACTAGGGAATTGCACATAGCAGTTTATTTTTAAGGACTACCTATATAAATCCAGGAGGAGGTGTATGTAGCATATCAATCTGTGTACAACTACAAGACAGACATGTGACCCCCTCAGTGATCGCAGTGACAATCAGTTCATGAAACAGGGCGTTGGGGTTGGACACGTACTACAGAGAGAGATTGCGGGGACCACATGTGTGATTGTTACAGAGACTCATGGAATTGTATGAAATTGCTGTGAACCATTTAAAGGGTAGGTCCATCCAGTCTGTAAATTCACACTAAACAATCTTAGTGGAAATATGGGGTGGGATATAGGAAATGCAATAAAATGACAACCATTCTGATCAACATTTTCTGGTTCTTAGAACTTAATAGTTGTCGCTCTCTTGCCAACAAAGGCTGCAACCAATGGGGTGCAGAGATGGTTTTCAGAAAGCACAATGGTCCCATTTTTGTTTTTAGCATCTATTACTCTTATTAAAGTGGTTGTTAAAAATCCCCCCCCCCTCCTTCGAGCTCCTGGCACTTCCACCATTGGGGGTGCAGGTTTATAGAAGACGGACTTGCAGCAACATCTTTGGAAACAACTTCATTCTACGAAGGGTTTGTCCATTTGTGGATCCTTACTGGATGGGTCTGCCCTTTCTGATGGGTTTCTGGGTTACGGTGAGCCTGTTCTCCAGGATGTTGGATGAATTTTATTTTATACAGTTATTTATATATTTATATATTTTAATAAAAATCTGTTTTATGTACAGAAGTTGATATTGTATCTGACGCAGTGACGGACTCCTGCCAGAGAGAGGCTGTGATATTATATTATAATCAGCAGTCTCTACTCATTTATGTATCTCTGTGCATATTTTTGTATTAATATGTATTTTGTATGAAGAAATATATATACCTTTTTATACTCATTTGTGTGCATTCTTTGTGCCTGGAGTGCAGCCGCCTCCAGCAGAGCCATCGCAATAACACCAAGCAAAGCCACGTTCTGCTGATATGTTTAATAAGCGTCCATCGAGCCTCATTCTGAACAGAAAGAATAATTGGGAGTCACAAACATGGCTTCCGACAGGGAGAATGGCGGTTGTGTTTAATGATCCCGGGGCAGCTTGTCGGCTACAGTTTTCTTCCTCTTTCACCCAACATCGAAGACTGATGTGAAGGATGCTACGATTCTATGATAGAGGAAACATTCCCCGGTGGATTCCCATTGCCTTGGGCTGTATGGATAGATTGGATCGGGCATGATCGTCGTTTGATGCCTTGAGTTTGGGAATGGAGGAAAATGTCCCTGCTAAGGGTTTGATGGTGACCATAATGCTGGATAGTTGGGGCAGTGCATCCGTAGACATGTAAACAACCACAGTCATAGCAAAACCGATGACATCATGAAGACGATCAATCCTGGACCGTCCTAATCACAGACCAGCGATCGACAGGTCATCTACACACTTCATCAGCAGTCACTGTGTCCACAAGGCTGTCTCCAGGAAACCAGCGGCGCTCCAACAACAAGGACAAGTCTGTCAGTCGTCTTTAGTCAAGCTGCTAAAAATTACATTTAGCGGTGCCTTGGTTATAACGTTTACGGCTTCATGTTAAAAGCTGCCGCGATCTAACTTGCTGAATCTCTAGATGTATTCTGCTCCTGTATTGGGAAACAGACGGACCTGCCCTGGGGAGCTATAACTGCCGCCATATTGTAAATAAAATTAAGAACCCTTTAGGAAAAACTTATGAAATTGAATTTTAAAGAGAACGTGGGGGACACTTTACACACCGTTCCAGTACCGACACCAGCGTGAAACTCCACGGCGCTCATTGATCTGAACCATATCCTGTAACACCAGGGCACTGACCGATCTGCCGGGAAGAAGAACACTCACCAACCAGGATGCCCTAAACCTCTTTCCAAGTCAAAGCCGAATACTGATCTGCTACCTTGTATAATGCATCGATTTATACTGAAGAGTACTTTATAATACAATGATGTGGTCTGCCTGAAGATGACCCTGTATACACTCCCTTCGAAACTATGCTACTGGCCATTCGGTGGTTAACACCTGGTTAACAGCAAGACATTGATTGACCAGTGCTCTTCAAGTCTTTTAAACAAGTAAAATGACTATTGAGTGGCCAAGGCCCATCAAGATTTAAACCGTCTGATTTTTATAACTAGTAGACTGTGCCCACACATGACCAAGATCGCCATTAACTAGTGGACTGTGCCCACACATGACCAAGATCGCCATTAACTAGTGGACTGTGCCCACACATGACCAAGATCGCCATTAACTAGTGGACTGTGCCCACACATGACCAAGATCGCCATTAACTAGTGGACTGTGCCCACACATGACCAAGATCGCCATTGACTAGTGGACTGTGCCCACATGACCAAGATCGCCATTGACTAGTGGACTGTGCCCACATGACCAAGATCGCCATTGACTAGTGGACTGTGCCCACATGACCAAGATCGCCATTGACTAGTGGACTGTGCCCACATGACCAAGATTGCCATTGACTAGTGGACTTTGCCCACACATAATCTGGATAACCATTGACTAGTGGACTGTGCTCACATGACCAGGATCGCCATTGACTAGTGGACTGTGCCCACACATAATCTGGATAACCATTGACTAGTGGACTATGCTCACATGACCAGGATCGCCATTGACTAGTGGACTGTGCCCACATGACCAAGATCGCCATTGACTAGTGGACTTTGCCCACACATAATCTGGATAACCATTGACTAGTGGACTGTGCTCACATGACCAGGATCGCCATTGACTAGTGGACTGTGCTCACATGACCAGGATTACCATTGACTAGTGGGCTGTGCCCACATGACCAAAATCGCTATTGACTAGTGGACTGTGCCCACACATAATCTGGATAACCATTGACTAGTATATTGTGTCCATATATGATCAGAAAAACCATTGACTACTGGACTGTGTCCACTATGACCAGGATAATCATTGACTAGTGGAGTGTGTCCACTATGACCAGGATAACCATTGATTAGTGGACTGTGCCCACATGTGGCCAGGATAATCATTGACTAGTAGACTGTGCCCATCAACCAGCCATGGATTCTCCGATCCTGAACTACTCATCACTGTGGTGGTCTTTGTCTTCTGAGATTAGCTCCATACTAGACAAGTCTACCGTGACTTGCGTGCCCGGGAACCATCATTGCCAGTCCTGTGACGATTCAAGATGGAACCCAACCCTGGAATTCGCCCGAAAACAAGAAGTGCTGGAGGGAGTTATTATACGAAAAAAAAAAAGCCTTGTTTTTGTGGTGCGCAAACCATGAAGCCACGCATGGCGTTGTAGGGTCCACTCAGTGCCACATACCACTACAGCAATGAACTTCACAACAAAACGGTTAAACCATAAGAGACATCTAACATGAAACTGTAGCAATACAAAGAGGAAGGACAATCGCGCGGCTTTGCGAACAGTTGTTTCCGGGATTTTGGGATAGGCTCTGTCCAGAGACTGGGGGAAAGTCTGTAGGAAATCTCACCAACGTCTCAAGTCCAAGATGGCTGCAGACTCCTTGGTTAACACTTTGTGCTGTGCAATAGGTGTACGCTTTATAAATAAGTTGGCCTTGGGTGGAGTGGCCACCCAGCCTTCCGCTCCCCAGAGACACCACGAATGCCCTCTCCCACGGTAACACCGGATCACCTTGGCACTGGGAAATACTAGGCGGTCGGAGGAAGTCGCCGTCCTCGCCGTTTCTCTTACTCGTCAGTGTCACAGAGGGAGAGGTTGAAGAGTCTGTGTGTGGGAAGGGTCTTCATGAATTGTCTCCTTATCCAGTGAGGGGCCCATTGGCCCTGATTGTCGGGCGAAGATATACATTTATATATTTATATATATCTATACACGTGGAGGGAGGATTTAACCCTCGCCTTGATTTCTTTTGCATTCCGCCTGGGGTTTTGCAGTGCAGAGTCTTTAAGCGATAGAGTCCCAATCAAAGTCGTCTTGTATTTCTTCGCTGGGCGGATAACGGAGTACCTGGCGAGTTGGCGGATACATAGCGCGTTGAGAATGGCGACCTGTGGGTTGGAAAAGGATCGGTGAACACTTCAGGAAGAAGTTTAGAAAACTACAACCCCCTCCCCATCGTAATGGCGATTCCAGTTTATCCCTGCTTAGTTTATAATTGTTACCAAGCTTCCAGCCGCCATATCACAGAAGCGCGGCGCCACCTAGCCACAGCTCTGGCTAGTGTGTGGGCTGCAATACCAGACACACCTCATGGGTAAGGGTGGCGCTGTTTCTGGAAGAAATCACCCATGTTTTATTATAATCTAGCCCCTTTTTCAGCTGTCTATACATTTACTGCCTACTAATAAAGCTGCAGTGTAAAGTATAGGGGAGACCACAGATGTTAGGCGCAGCCAAGAGATGAGAGGTGGATTTCCGACGACCATAGACACCAATAGACAATGCAGGGCTCATGCACATGACGGTATGTATTTTGCGGTCCGCAAAACACGGATCTGCAAAAAAATCCGTGTTGCATCGTTTTTTTTTTGTTGTGCTGATCCATTGTAACAATGCCTGTCCTTTTCCGCAATATGGACAAGAATAGGACATGTTCTATATTTTTTGCGGAACGGACATACGGACACGGAATGCACACTTTTTCCTTTTTTTTTTTGTTTGTTTGTTTTTTTAAAGCCCAGTTGAAATGAATGGTTACGCATACGGACCTATAAAAAAAACGGAACGGAAACGGAAGCAAAACACGTTTGTGTGCATGAGCCCTAAAGCATTGGGGACCCAACGCTAATGGCTCAGATACCAATGGACGTTTCACCTAAAGTCCTTGACCGTGGCTCCATCCTAATAAAGCAGAGCTGCAGTATAAAGCATTGGGGGCACAGAGCTCAGCTAATGGGAATATTTTATACTACCTCAAACAATGCAGCTGAATCTGTAGTCTGTTCACTGCCATGCCCTAATGGAGCTGCTGTGTAAAGTGTTGGGGGCCCAAAGCTGAAGGCTCAGCCTAATATGAGAAAGGGGGTTGGTTTCAGACTGATAGACAGTGCTGCTAAAACTGAAGTCATTGAACATGGCCCTGTACTAAAGGAGCAGAGCTGCAGAGTAAAGCATTAGGGGCACAAAGCTGCAGTTGTGGATTTCAGTCTACCTTAGTCTCCAGTAGACAATGCAGCTAAGCTGGAGTCTGCAGTCCTATCAGCCAGCATAGCTAAACATCCGTAGTGACCTCCCCCTTGGACATCCCCTTTAATTTCCCTGATACACAGACCCTCATCTGGACGATTGCATTTATTCCCCGCAGGCCTCACCTTGTTGGCTGTATGTTGGGGGGGCCTGGGTTTGAATGGGAAACCCAGGGGGTGCAATGAAATTGTGACCACAGGATGCCGGAAGCTGCTGGTTCTGCCCGTAGGAGGTAACTGAGGGTAAAAAGAAAGAAAAACCGTCATAAATAATCGCTAGAATACATACACTACCAGTCCAGGGAGATATATGTGTAAATCTGGGGGGTTCCCCCAAAAAAGTCATCTTCCATCTTAAAGGGGTTGTACAGAATTAGAAAAATATGGCTGCTTTCTTACAAAAACAGCGCCACACCTGTCCAGAGGTTGTGTCCGGTATTGCAGCTTCATGAATAGATCAGATCCGTAATACCGTATGTGAAAGCGAGCAGCCATGTTTTATATAATTCTTTTAAAGGGTTCCCGATCATTGTTGTCCTCCAAATCGCCTGCGCAGAGTTAAAGGGGTTCTCCAATCCTAGAAAAAATGTCCCACTGCAACCCCCGCTGTTCCTGCAGTGATGACGTCATGTTCACATGACCGCTGCAGCAAGTCAGATGCATGAAGGGCATGCGACCGCTGAGGCCAGCGACTGGCTGCAGCGTCAGGTCAGCGTTGAGTGCCAAATGACCATGGCGAGCCCAGCCAGGGGCAGCGGAGACATTTTAAGGGTCCATTCACACGTCCGTTTTTTCTTTCCTGATCTGTTCCGTTTTTTGCGGAACAGATCAGGACCAGATCTGGACCCAATCATTTTCAATGGGTCCTGAAAAAAATCGGACAACACAATGTGTGCTGTCCGTTTCCGTTGTTTCGTTCCGCATGTCCGATTAAATATAAAACTTGTCCTATTCTTTTCCGCAAAAATCGGATCTTGGTACAATACAAAGTCAATGGTTCCGCAAAAAACGGATGACATTCGTATGTCATTACGTATGTTATCCGTTTTATGCGGAATCCGTTCCTGGAAATGAAATCCTGCCACAGAAATCACTTATTCACTTTTTTTTTTTTTTTCAAAGAAATCCAAACAACTTTATTTGCTTTGTGAAATTTATACATGTTTCCGTTTTTTGCGGATGACATACGGAAACATTTTCAGGAACAACGGATCCGCAAAAAACGGACCGAAATTCGGGATATAGAAAAATACTGACGTGTGAATGTAGCCTAAAGGTAAGTTTTTCTTGTTTTCTTTTTTTTCTTCTTATTTTACAATACCCCCTGCTTCCTGCCTAATAAAAAAATAAAATAGAAAAACCCCTTGTATAGTTACTATTCCCTGCATTCTGCCCGCACAGCGCCACCTGCTGTCTGTCCTTTGTCTAGTTTCTCTGTCCTGCTCACTGAGATGGAAGCACGTGCTCGGTTGTATCCTTCAACTAACACCCTCTGCACAGGAAAGGACACACTCCCTGAGCAAGGACACGCCCCTCTAAGCTGTCAGCTTAAAATAAAAGGTAGTAGAGCAATTCGAGCAATGACGGGGGAGATCTCTGGATCCGTGTGAGGTACAGGGCGGTACTATATGATGTCTGATTTAATTTTTTTTTACAATCATGATGGTATAATCTGGGGGGTGCAGCTGCTGAGATCCCCCCCCCATCATGCCTACCTGCCATGGTATGACCTGGCTTTGCCCCCTGGAGTGCGCAGGCGCTGCTGGTGGTGGGGGGCAGGCACTGAGCCTGGCAGGACGCCGCTTGTCCATGTGAGGAGCCGGGAGGCAGGAGTCCGGTGTGACTGAGCAGGTGACTTAAGGAGTCGCACAAGCTGGCGATGTGGTGCTGATCCAGGCTCCAGTTCTTCAGTTCTGCCTGACGTAGACTCTCCATCAGGTCTGGCCAGAGGAGAGATCAATTGATAAGAGTGCCCCTTTAAATCACACGTCAAATATATTTTATACTCCAGTCACACCCAAAGCTGCATTCAGAGTTCTGCTGCGAGTGTAGTTCTGGATGGGACTAGAGGGCAAGGCAAACTGTATCGCTATGTTGTTTCTAAATGATCAGACAGTTGCCCCCTTGTACTATACATTATGACTACTTCTTACAAACGTTACTTCCTTCGCTCTCCAGTAGGGGGACCCACGAGCATCATTCCCAGATATTACCCCCCTCCCCTCTTAATTGCAGGATTACCTGAGAACTGGGACAGATCCACGTTTGACCAGTCCAAATTGCTGACCATTTTGAAGCTTTCCTTTAAGGAGTCTATGTTGGAGCACCAGTCACTGGGAAGTCCTGGGGGGGGGAGAAGAAAGTAATTGCAAGCTCTTCTGCCAAGACAATGGATCTAGTAATGGCAGACTTCACAGACAGAACGTACCCATAGACATCCCGGTGGCAGGGGGGCGAGGCATTTGCTGGGAGGGCAGGTAGGGCGGCTGCTGGTGCTGGCTTTGATGGTGAGAAGAGGAGGGCGCGTTCATGGAGGGGACGTTGTGGGGGTGCAGCGAGGAGGACTCCCCCGAATTCTGCTGGTACATGCAGCAGCTTGACGATGGCGGCTGTACGTCAGTGGGGAGAGGTGACAGCCCTGGACGGAGAGATGAAGAATCACTATCTGCCTGCCAAATCCTAACATACTTGGGTTATTTTCAAGATCTCTGCTTGCTTTCAGCGAAGAGGGAACATTTGTTGTTTACAGTCAGACCCAATATGGCTAATCTCCGGACTATATAGCAGGGATGCTCAACCCGCGTCTCTCCAGCTGTTGTAGAACTATAACTCCCATCATGCCTTGCTGTAGGCTGTCTTGGCATGATGGGAGTTGTAGTTTTGCAACAGCTGGAGGGCCGCAGGTTGGGCATCCCTGCTATATAGAAGGGCCAAGACTAGTAATGCGCCACCTGCCTCCCTCCTGCTGTTGTAGAACTACAACCCCTAGCATGCCAAGTTACCCAGTGGCTGAGAGTTGTAGTGTCACGACAGCTGGATGCTGTCGTCCCATTGCAGTGCATGTAAACTTGAACACCCCTATTCATTGACGGTGAGCAGAGATCTTGAAAATGACGAGAATTTCAAACAAACTGCGTTACAAAGTTGCAGGATTTTTAAATGTACAATGATTAATTTGCATAATTTATGAAGCGATAGCCGCTGTATGACGGGTTCTGTGTATCCGTTCCGCCCACGTTCCTGCGCCCCCCCCCCCCTCCATTCTCACCCTGTTTACCCTGCAATGTACGGTATAGGCTGCGGAAGGAACAGCTGAGGTCGGGGATCTCCGAGAAGGAAAACTTGTAGCAGTCGCTGTTGTTGTAGGATGAAGTCCTGGAGTCTGTTGGCATATGAGCAGAGGCAGCCTGCAAGACAGAGGGGGGGCACTTATTACCATGGCAACGGCCAGAGCAACCAAGACATTCATATCCTACTACTGCTATACACAAGGCGGGAAAAACACAGCTAAGAAATCAATTGTCTGTCAGATCAGATAGTAGCCTCAAGTAATTATACTTCTATACATAGGAGCAGTATTATAGTAGTTATATCCTTGTACATAGGAGGCAGTATTATAGTAGTTATATTCTTGTACATAGGAGCAGTATTATAGTAGTTATATTCTTGTACATAGGCAGCAGTATTATAGTAGTTATATTCTTGTACATAGGAGCAGTATTATAGTAGTTATATTCTTGTACATAGGAGCAGTATTATAGTAGTTATATTCTTGTACATAGGAGGCAGTATTATAGTAGTTATATTCTTGTATATAGGAGGCAGTATTATAGTAGTTATATTCTTGTACATAGGAGGCATATTATAGTAGTTATATTCTTGATACATAGGGGCAGTATTATAGGAGTTATATTCTTGTACATAGGAGTCATTATTATAGTAGTTATATTCTTATACATAGGGCATTATTATAGTAGTTATATTCTTGTACATAGGGAGCAGTAGTATAGTAGTTATATTCTTGTAACATAGGGAGCAGTATTATAGTAGTTATATTCTGTACATAGGAGCAGTATTATAGTAGTTATATTCTTGTACATAGGAGCAGTATTATAGTAGGTATATTCTTGTACATAGGAGGCAGTATTATAGTAGTTATATTCTTGTACATAGGAGGCAGTATATAGTAGTTATATTCCTTGTACATAGGAGCAGTATTATAGTAGTTATATTCTTGTACATAGGAGCAGTATTATAGTAGTTATATTCTTGTACATAGGAGCAGTATTATAGTAGTTATATTCTTGTACATAGGAGCAGTATTATAGTAGTTATATTCTTGTACATAGGAGCAGTTATAGTAGTTATATTCTTGTACATAGGAGCAGTATTATAGTAGTTATATTCTTGTACATAGGAGCAGTATTATAGTAGTTATATTCTTGTACATAGGAGCAGTATTATAGTAGTTATATTCTTGTACATAGGAGCAGTATTATAGTAGTTATATTCTTGTACATAGGAGCAGTATTATAGTAGTATTCTTGTACATAGGCAGTATTATAGTAGTTATATCTTGTACATAGGAGCAGTATTATAGTAGTTATATTCTTGTACATAGGAGCAGTATTATAGTAGTTATATTCTTGTACATAGGAGCAGTATTATAGTAGTTATATTCTTGTACATAGGAGCAGTATTATAGTAGTTATATTCTTGTACATAGGAGCAGTATTATAGTAGTTATATTCCTGTACATAGGAGGCAGTATTATAGTAGTTATATTCTTGTACATAGGAGGCAGTATTATAGTAGTTATATTCTTGTACATAGGAGCAGTATTATAGTAGTTATATTCTTGTACATAGGAGCAGTATTATAGTAGTTATATTCTTGTACATAGGAGGCAGTATTATAGTAGTTATATTCTTGTACATAGGAGCAGTATTATAGTAGTTATATTCTTGTACATAGGAGCAGTATTATAGTAGTTATATTCTTGTACATAGGAGCAGTAGTATAGTAGTTATATTCTTGTACATAGGAGCAGTATTATAGTAGTTATATTCTTGTACATAGGAGCAGTATTATAGTAGTTATATTCTTGTACATAGGAGCAGTATATAGTATTTATTCTTGTACATAGGAGCAGTATTATAGTAGTTATATTCTTGTACATAGGAGCAGTATTATAGTAGTTATATTCTTGTACATAGGAGCAGTATTATAGTAGTTATATTCTTGTACATAGGAGCAGTATTATAGTAGTTATATTCTTGTACATAGGAGCAGTATTATAGTAGTTATATTCTTGTACATAGGAGCAGTATTATAGTAGTTATATTCTTGTACATAGGAGCAGTATTATAGTAGTTATATTCTTGTACATAGGAGCAGTATTATAGTAGTTATATTCTTGTACATAGGAGCAGTATTATAGTAGTTATATTCTTGTACATAGGAGCAGTATTATAGTAGTTATATTCTTGTACATAGGAGCAGTATTATAGTAGTAATATCTTGTACATAGGAGCAGTATTATAGTAGTTATATTCTTGTACATAGGAGCAGTATTATAGTAGTTATATTCTTGTACATAGGAGCAGTATTATAGTAGTTATATTCCTTGTACATAGGAGCAGTATTATAGTAGATATATTCTTGTACATAGGAGCAGTATTATAGTAGTTATATTCCTGTACATAGGAGGCAGTATTATAGTAGTTATATTCCTGTACATAGGAGGCAGTATTATAGTAGTTATATTCTTGTACATAGGAAGCGTATTATAGTAGTTATATTCTTGTACATAGGAGCAGTATTATAGTAGTTATATTCTTGTACATAGGAGCAGTATTATAGTAGTTATATTCTTGTACATAGGAGCAGTATTATAGTAGTTATATTCTTGTACATAGGAGCAGTATTATAGTAGTTATATTCTTGTACATAGGAGCAGTATTATAGTAGTTATATTCTTGTACATAGGAGCAGTATTATAGTAGTTATATTCTTGTACATAGGAGCAGTATTATAGTAGGTTATATTCTTGTACATAGGAGCAGTATTATAGTAGTTATATTCTTGTACATAGGAGCAGTATTATAGTAGTTATATTCTTGTACATAGGAGCAGTATTATAGTAGTATATTCTTGTACATAGGAGCAGTATTATAGTAGTTATATTCTTGTACATAGGAGCAGTATTATAGTAGTTATATTCCTTGTACATAGGAGCAGTATTATAGTAGTTATATTCCTGTACATAGGAGCAGTATTATAGTAGTTATATTCTTGTACATAGGAGCAGTATTATAGTAGCTATATTGTACATAGGAGCAGTATTATAGTGGTTATATTCTTGTACATAGGAGCAGTATTATAGTAGTTATATTCTTGTACATAGGAGCAGTATTATAGTAGTTATATTCTTGTACATAGGAGCAGTATTATAGTAGTTATATTCTTGTACATAGGGCAGTATTATAGTAGTTATTCTTGTACATAGGAGCAGTATTATAGTAGTTATATTCTTGTACATAGGAGCAGTATTATAGTAGTTATATTCTTGTACATAGGGCAGTATTATAGTAGTATATTCTTGTACATAGGAGCAGTATTATAGTAGTTATATTGTACATAGGAGCAGTATTATAGTAGTTATATTCTTGTACATAGGAGCAGTATTATAGTAGTTATATTCTTGTACATAGGAGCAGTATTATAGTAGTTATATTCTTGTACATAGGAGCAGTATTATAGTAGTTATATTCTTGTACATAGGAGCAGTATTATAGTAGTTATATTCTTGTACATAGGAGCAGTATATAGTAGTTATATTCTTGTACATAGGAGCAGTATTATAGTAGTTATATTCTTGTACATAGGAGCAGTATTATAGTAGTTATATTCTTGTACATAGGAGCAGTATTATAGTAGTTATATTCTTGTACATAGGAGCAGTATTATAGTAGTTATATTATTTTACATAGGAGCAGTATTATAGTAGTTATATTCTTGTACATAGGAGCAGTATTCTAGTATATTCCTGTACATAGGAGCAGTATTATAGTAGTTATATTCTTGTACATAGGAGCAGTATTATAGTAGTTATATTCTGGTACATAGGAGACATTATTATAGTAGTTATATTCTTGTACATAGGAGCAGCATTATAGTAGTTATATTCTTGTACATAGGAGGCAGTAATATAGTAGTTATATTCTTGTACACAGGAGCAGTATTATAGTAGCTATATTCTTGTACATAGGGAGCAGCATTATAGTAGTTATATTCTTGTACATAGGAGCAGTATTATAGTAGTTATATTCTTGTCCATAGGAGCAGTATTATAGTAGTTATATTCTTGTACATAGGAGCAGTATTATAGTAGTTATATTCTTGTACATAGGAGGCAGTATTATAGTAGTTATATTCTTGTATATAGGAGCAGTATTATAGTAGTTATATTCTTGTACATAGGAGCAGTATTACAGTAGTTATATTCTTGTACATAGGAGGCAGTATTATAGTAGTTATATTCTTGTATATAGGAGCAGTATTATAGTAGTTATATTCTTGTACATAGGAGCAGTATTATAGTGGTTATATTCTTGTAGTTGGTGCTGAGTGCTGATTACAGTCTGTGTTACACATTGCTCTTGGTAACTTACCTGGCTGTAGCTGGGGAGGGTTGAGTTGCCCTCCATGTGATGACCTTGAGTGTTTTCTGTAGGTAAGGACACATCACTGGTGGAACTCATGGGGCTTTTATTGACCTCCGGTTCGGGGGAGTCCTGGGAGAGCTGTGCATAGAAATCATTACATTATATGACTGGGAGACATTCTGTGTATTGCTGACCATAGACATACTGTCTGGTCTTGTTTGTACAGGCTGCCATAAATGCAGGGCAGTGGCTGGAATTAGTCTTCCCTTCAGCCCTTACCCTTGAAGTCATCTTGAAGTAAAGACTGCAATTACTTCAGTACCATTTTATTAGGTATATCGCTCACAGTGCAATTCCTTAATGTAATATGTAGTGATGCTGCCATGGCAGGTGTCTGCTTACCTCATCGTCGAGGTGTGGACGCTTTCTGCGGGGGAGGGCTACATCTTCTTTGGGACAGCTGTCAATCATCCAGTACGATCCCTGGAAATTAGGTGCCAAAGATAAACATATGTATTTTTTATTATAGCACTGTAGATAACAGATGTAGATGTCACTGACAGGGGTATTGGTGGACAGTAAACTTTAAAGGGGTTTTTCTGGAATTTTAATACTGATGACGTATCCTCTGGATAGGTCTTCAGTATCTGATCGGTGGAGATCCGACACCCGGGACCCCCGGCAATCGGCTGTTTGAGAAGACAGCGGCGCTGCTGTGACTGCCTCGGCCTTCGTGCAGCTTTTCCTAGGCTATTGACGACACAGTGTGATAACAAGTACAGTTACTATATTTTGTAAGGCGATGTGTAATGTCCGCGATCGGTGGTAATGCTGACTGTGGGCTTTTAACCATTCAGATGCTGTGGTCATCTGAGGTGCATCTGGAGGCACAGAAACCAGGAAGCGCGCAGATCGGGGGAGCCGGGTGCAATGGAAAAAACCTCCCGGGCTCAAAGGATTAAAATCTAGGAAAACCCTTTTAAAGAGGTTGTCTGGGTTCAGAGCTGAACCCGGCCATATCCCCGTATTCTCCCATTCAGCCCCTCTGACATGAGAATCAAAGTATTTCATGCTCCGATGCTCTCCCTGGCCCTGCACAGCTAGGTGGGGAGGCTTCCTCCTAGCACTGTTCCCGATGACGTCACCAGCACTGATGGGCGGGCTTTAGCTCTGACCTTTAGCTCTGCCCATTAGTGACGGTGATGTCACCGGGCTCACTGCTAGGTGGAAGCCTCCACCTAGCTTACCCATGGAGAGCCCGGTTGGTCACTGGATCTAAAAAAAAAGAGCATATGGGGGTGTTATTTCCAAGAAAAATAAAATCATGGACATTTGTTCCATTAGTATGAGGTGTGTTTGTGTATATACAGCGCTGCCCATAATTATTTATACCCCTGGCAAATTTTGACTCAAAGTTACTTTTATTCAACCAGCAAGTAATTTTCTGACGGGAAATGACATAGGCGTCTCCCAAAAGATAATAAGACGATGCACAAGAGGCATTATTGTGGGGGGGGAAAAACATTTCGCAGCTTTTATTTACATTTGAGCAAAAAGTGTCCAGTCCAAAATTATTCACCCCCTTCTCAATAATCAATAGAAAAGCCTTTATTGGCTATTGCAGCAATCAAACGCTTCCTATAATCGCAGAGCAGCTTTTTGTCTCCACAGGTATTTTTGCCCATTCATCTTTAGCAATGAGCTCCAAATCTTTCCGGTTGGAGGGTCTTCTTGTCATCACCCTGGTCTTTAGCTCCCTCCACAGATTCTCAATTGGATTCCAGTCTGGACTCTGGCTGGGCCTCTCCGAAACGTTACTGTCGTTGTCTGCTAACCATTTCTTCACCACTTTTGCTGTGTGTTTTGGGTCATTGTGATGCTGAAATGTCCACTGGTGCCCAAGGCCACGTATCTCTGCAGACTGCCCGATGTTCTCGGTGAGAATCCTCATGTGTTGATCTTTTTTCATGGTGCCGTTTACTGTGATTAGGTTCCCTGGTCCATTGGCTGAAAAACACCCCCAAAGCATTAGGTTCCCACCACCATGTTTGACAGTGGGGATGGTGTTCTTTGGGTTGAAGGCTTCTCCTTTTTTACGCCAAATGAAGGAAACATCATTGTGACCAAACAATTCAATTTTTGTTTCAACTGACCATAACACAGAAGACCAGAAGTCTTCTTCTTTGTCCAGATGAGTTTTTGCAAAGGCCAAGCGAGCTTTCGTGTGCCTTATCTGGAGAAGTGGCGTCCTCCTTGGTCTGCAGTGTGCAGTGTCCGTTGGATTGTCCGCCTTGAGACATTGCCACCAGCAGAGCCCAGATTCACCAGGATGGCCTTGGTGGTGAGCCTTGGATTCTTCTTCACCTCTCTAACTATCCTCCTGGCAGCACAGGTGTCACTTTTGGCTTCCGACCACGTCCTCTGAGATTTTCCACTGAGCGGAACATCTTGTATTATTTAATAATACTTTTCACTGTAGCCACTGGAACTTGAAAACATTTAGAAATGGCCTTGTAGCCCTTTCCTGACTTGTGAGCAGCCACAATGCGCAGCCGCAGGTCCTCCCTGAGCTCCTTTGTCTTAGCCATGACTGTCCACAAACCAACTGCAGAGAGCTGCTGGTTTTCACCTGTTGAGTTGATTAAAACAGCTGTTCCCAATTAATCAGGGTAATTAGGATGCTTCAGAACAGCTTGGACTATTTGGAATGGTATAGAACTTTTGATTTTCCCACAGACTGTGACAGTTTGAGAAGGGTATGAATAATTTTGGACTGGACACTTTTTGCTCAAATGTAAATAAAAGCTGAGAAATGTTTTCCCCCCCCACAATAATGCCGCTTGTACATCGTCCTATTATCTTTTGAGAGACACCTATGTCATTTCCCGTAAAAAAATGACTCGCTGGTTGAATAAAAGTAACTTTAAGTCAAAATTTGCCAGGGGTATGAATAATTATGGGCAGCACTGTATATGTATATATATATTGGAGTGCTTTCTCTTAATTTTTTTTTTTTTATCTGTTGGATCCTTGTGCTTGAGAGGGATTGCTTTTTTTTTTTTTTTTTTTTCAAATTTTTTGCATTTTGATTTTTTTTTTGTGTGCTGCTTATCGTCTTCTATTACTATATATATATAAAACAAAGAAAATCCGCAGCGCTCCTTGAAGTATAAAAAACGTGTAGTTTATTCACACATTTCGAAATTTGACAACGTTTCGGTTCTTTCACAGAAACTTTCTCAAGTCAGGTGAACATAAAGTGCATAAGTGCAAGTATAAATACATCATCACATTGTTACCCATTACTTCATCAACCAAGGCCGCCGTGCTCTCCGCTTCTAGGACACGTTACAATTCATTCATTAACTCCACGGCTCAATGTGTTTCCTCATAATTTCCATATCGATGGTGATTATTCATAGTCATGATAGGTGTATAAAAGTGCATATAATAAAGTGCAAAGTGCAATATAAATCCTAAATACTATAATACCTTGCTGGGAATTTATGTAATGGAAAAGGAGGAGATGGCGTCTTAACTTCTATGGAGGCGCGCCGCGACTCCGCGTCTATTCCTCCTCAGTGCGCATGTGTCAGTCCTTCCCCCCTTACGACGCAGTGCATAACCACCGTGCGTCACCCGTAGGCGGAGACCCAGCGTCGTGACGTCCGATCAGCTGCGTCAGCGTCTACCACGCGCATCATGCGCGCGCCAGTGTGCTGCAACAGTCACCCGAGCCACGTCACAGGTCTATTCTGCCATTTTACATTAGGGCACTCGTTTGGCCAATACCTTACGCCTCTCTTTCTCCTTCTGTTCCGTGTTACCTAAATTATCACCCAGCTAAGGTAAACGCCCGAATTATAAATTCAAACAATACAAATATGCAAACACATCGCATTAGGACGTGGATAAATCCCTGTAACCTCCATTGGGTCCACCCCATACAGCATGCTGGATACATCAGAGCATAGGCACTACAGAGGGGTATTAACTGACCATCCCTCCTGTCACCCTAAATTCGACATTTATCCCTTTGGGTTTCAGAGTATCCAACTGAAAAATCCACCTAAGCTCAGTTTTCTTAAGAATGGTTAATCGATCTCCTCCGCTCTCTAATGGTTTTACATGATCCAAGATCATAAATCTCAGGTCATTTTCCTTATGATTTTTTTCCCAAAATGTTTAGACACCGGCAAAGCTCTTCTTCTATTCCTGATGGATTGTCTGTGGTTATTTAACCTGGTTTTCGTGTCGCATATGGTTTCGCCCACATAGAGCATTTTGCAAGGACACCATAACACATATATCACGAATTTAGGGTGACAGGAGGGATGGTCAGTTAATACCCCTCTGTAGTGCCTATGCTCTGATGTATCCAGCATGCTGTATGGAGTGGACCCAATGGAGGTTACAGGGATTTATCCACGTCCTAATGCGATGTGTTTGCATATTTGTATTGTTTGAATTTATAATTCGGGCGTTTACCTTAGCTGGGTGATAATTTAGGTAACACGGAACAGAAGGAGAAAGAGAGGCGTAAGGTATTGCCCAAACGAGTGCCCTAATGTAAAATGGCGGAATAGACCTGTGAGGTGGCGCGGGTGACTGTTGCAGCACACTGGCGCGCGCATGTTGCGCGTGGTAGGCGCTGACGCAGCTGATCGGACGTCACAACGCTGGGTCTCCGCCTACGGGTGACGCACGGTGGTTATGCACTGCGTCGTAAGGGGGGGAGGACTGACACATGCGCACTGAGGAGGAATAGACGCGGAGTAGCGGCGTGCCTCCATAGAAGTTAAGACGCCATCTCCTCCTTTTTCATTACATAAATTCCCAGCAAGGTATTATAGTATTTAGGATTTATATTGCACTTTGCACTTTATTATATGCACTTTTATACACCTATCATGACTATGAATAATCACCATCGATATGGAAATTATGAGGAAACACATTGAGCTGTGGAGTTAATGAATGAATTGTAACGTGTCCTAGAAGCGGAGTGCACTGCGGTGGCATCGGTTGGTGAAGTAATGGGTAACAATGTGATGATGTATTTATACTTGCACTTATGCACTTTATGTTCACCTGACTTGAGAAAGTTTCTGTGAAAGAACCGAAACGTTGTCAAATTTCGACATGTGCGAATAAACTACACATTTTTTATACTTCAAGGAGCGCTGCGGATTTTCTTTGTTGTCTTCCGTCCTGAATCGAGGGACCACCGCGGGCACCTTACAGCTACAGCTGCATGTGAAGGGAGGGCTGCCTGACCTTTTCTATGGATATATATACAGTACAGACCAAAAGTTTGGACACACCTTCTCATTCAAAGAGTTTTCTTTATTTCATGACTATGAAAATTGTAGATTCACACTGAAGGCATCAAAACTATGAATTAACACATGTGGAATTATATACATAACAAAAAAGTGTGAAACAACTGAAAATATGTCATATTCTAGGTTCTTCAAAGTAGCCACCTTTTGCTTTGATTACTGCTTTGCACACTCTTGGCATTCTCTTGATGAGCTTCAAGAGGTAGTCACCTGAAATGGTTTTCACTTCACAGGTGTGCCCTGTCAGGTTTAATAAGTGGGATTTCTTGCCTTATAAATGGGTTGGGACCATCAGTTGCGTTGTGGAGAAGTCAGGTGGATACACAGCTGATAGTCCTACTGAATAGACTGTTAGAATTTGTATTATGGCAAGAAAAAAGCAGCTAAGTAAAGAAAAACGAGTGGCCATCATTACTTTAAGAAATGAAGGTCAGTCAGTCCGAAAAATTGGGAAAACTTTGAAAGTGTCCCCAAGTGCAGTCACAAAAACCATCAAGCGCTACAAAGAAACTGGCTCACATGCGGACCGCCCCAGGAAAGGAAGACCAAGAGTCACCTCTGCTGCGGAGGATAAGTTCATCCGAGTCACCAGCCTCAGAAATCTGCAGGTTAACAGCAGCTCAGATTAGAGACCAGGTCAATGCCACACAGAGTTCTAGCAGCAGACACATCTCTAGAACAACTGTTAAGAGGAGACTGTGTGAATCAGGCCTTCATGGTAGAATATCTGCTAGGAAACCACTGCTAAGGACAGGCAACAAGCAGAAGAGACTTGTTTGGGCTAAAGAACACAAGGAATGGACATTAGACCAGTGGAAATCTGTGCTTTGGTCTGATGAGTCCAAATTTTAGATCTTTGGTTCCAACCACCGTGTCTTTGTGCGACGCAGAAAAGGTGAACGGATGGACTCTACATGCCTGGTTCCCACCGTGAAGCATGGAGGAGGAGGTGTGATGGTGTGGGGGTGCTTTGCTGGTGACACTGTTGGGGATTTATTCAAAATTGAAGGCATACTGAACCAGCATGGCTACCACAGCATCTTGCAGCGGCATGCTATTCCATCCGGTTTGCGTTTAGTTGGACCATCATTTATTTTTCAACAGGACAATGACCCCAAACACACCTCCAGGCTGTGTAAGGGCTATTTGACCATGAAGGAGAGTGATGGGGTGCTGCGCCAGATGACCTGGCCTCCACAGTCACCGGACCTGAACCCAATCGAGATGGTTTGGGGTGAGCTGGACCGCAGAGTGAAGGCAAAAGGGCCAACAAGTGCTAAGCATCTCTGGGAACTCCTTCAAGACTGTTGGAAGACCATTTCAGGTGACTACCTCTTGAAGCTCATCAAGAGAATGCCAAGAGTGTGCAAAGCAGTAATCAAAGCAAAAGGTGGCTACTTTGAAGAACCTAGAATATGACATATTTTCAGTTGTTTCACACTTTTTTGTTATGTATATAATTCCACATGTGTTAATTCATAGTTTTGATGCCTTCAGTGTGAATCTACAATTTTCATAGTCATGAAAATAAAGAAAACTCTTTGAATGAGAAGGTGTGTCCAAACTTTTGGTCTGTACTGTATATACAGGTCCTTCTAAAAAAAATTGCATATTGTGATAAAGTTCATTATTTTCTGTAATGTACTGATAAACATTAGACTTTCATATATTTTAGATTCATTACACACAACTGAAGTAGTTCAAGCCTTTTATTGTTTTAATATTGATGATTTTGGCATACAGCTCATGAAAACCCGAAATTCCTATCTCAAAAAATTAGCATATCATGAAAAGGTTCTCTAAACGAGCTATTAACCTAATCATCTGAATCAACTAATTAACTCTAAACACCTGCAAAAGATTCCTGAGGCTTTTAAAAACTCCCAGCCTGGTTCATTACTCAAAACCGCAATTATGGGTAAGACTGCCGACCTGACTGCTGTCCAGAAGGCCATCATTGACACCCTGAAGCAAGAGGGTAAGACACAGAAAGAAATTTCTGAAGGAATAGGCTGTTCCCAGAGCGCTGTATCAAGGCCCCTCAGTGGGAAGTCTGTGGGAAGGAAAAAGTGTGGCAGAAAACGCTGCACAACGAGAAGAGGTGACCGGACCCTGAGGAAGATTGTGGAGAAGGACCGATTCCAGACCTTGGGGGACCTGCGGAAGCAGTGGACTGAGTCTGGAGTAGAAACATCCAGAGCCCCCGTGTACAGGCGTGTGCAGGAAATGGGCTACAGGTGCCGCATTCCCCAGAAACAGCGTCAGAAGCGCCTGACCTGGGCTACAGAGAAGCAGCACTGGACTGTTGCTCAGTGGTCCAAAGTACTTTTTTCGGATGAAAGCAAATTTTGCATGTCATTCGGAAATCAAGGTGCCAGAGTCTGGAGGAAGACTGGGGAGAGGGAAATGCCAAAATGCCTGAAGTCCAGTGTCAAGTACCCACAGTCAGTGATGGTCTGGGGCGCCATGTCAGCTGCTGGTGTTGGTCCACTGTGTTTTATCAAGGGCAGGGTCAATGCAGCCGCTATCAGGAGATTTTGGAGCACTTCATGCTTCCATCTGCTGAAAAGCTTTATGGAGATGAAGATGTCATTTTTCAGCACGACCTGGCACCTGCTCACAGCGCCAACACCACTGGTAAATGGTTTACTGACCATGGTATTACTGGGCTCAATTGGCCTGCCAACTCTACTGACCTGAACCCCATAGAGAATCTGTGGGATATTGGGAAGATGAGTGACGCAAGACCCAACACTCTGGATGAGCTTAAGGCCGCATTGAAGCCTCCTGGGCCTCCATAACACCTCAGCAGTGCCACAGGCTGATTGCCTCCATGCCACGCCGCATTGAAGCAGTCATTTCTGCAAAAGGATTCCCGACCAAGTATTGAGTGCATAACTGAACATAATTATTTGAAGGTTGACGTTTTTTGTATTAAAAACACTTTTCTTTTATTGGTCGGATGAAATATGCTAATTTTTTTAGATAGGAAATTTGGGTTTTCATGAGCTGTATGCCAAAATCATCAATATTAAAACAATAAAATGCTTGAACTACTTCAGTTGGTGTGTAATGAATCTAAAATATATGAAAGTCTAATGTTTATCAGTACATTACAGAAAACAATGAACTTTATCACAATTTGCTAATTTTTTTTAGAAGGACCTGTATATCTCTATAAGAGTCATCATAGCTCACCTTTCCCGGGTCGTCTCTGGGGCGCGGCACTTTCCTGAAACATTTATTTAGTGACAGGTTGTGGCGGATTGAGTTCTGCAAAAAAGAAATAACATTATAACATTGTGATAAAAAAATACATAGATAATTTATACTTTTGATATAACGATGGAGAGCATTATACAGAGAGGTGTGATTACCTTCCACCCTACACCGGCATTGCGGTAATAGGGGAAGTTGTCACAGATCCAGCGATAGATCTCACTGAGGGTCATCCTCCTGGCAGGTGCAGAGTTTATTGCATACTGGATGAGATTGGCATAACTATAAGGGGGTTTTCCATCACGGTGTGCCGCCGCCTCCTCCTTAGTTAACATGGCGTTGGGGTCAGTGGGAGATCCCGGTCCTTTTCTTCCTCCGCTGCCCTGCTGTGACCCTTTCATAGCAGCCTGGATGGTCAGCTGCGGGAGCCAGTCTATAGAGGTCAGGCTGCTACCCAGGTCTGACGCCATCATGAGGCTGAGAGGGAAAAGAGCGGGTAAGAATGTCATGAAATCAAAATTTAATGGGATGGTCTCTAAAATGTGACATGCAAATATTTGTTGGCATGTAGAGATGTGAACGCGTGGGTGAACATAGAATAAACTACTATAATACTGCTCCTATGTACAAGAATATAACTACTATAATACTGCTCCTATGTACAAGAATATAACTACTATAATACTGCTCCTATGTACAAGAATATGACTACTATAATACTGCTCCTATGTACAAGAATATAACTACTATAATACTGCTCCTATGTACAAGACTATAACTACTATAATACTGCTCCTATGTAAAAGAATATAACTACTATATTACTGCTCCTATGTACAAGACTATAACTACTATAATACTGCTCCTATGTACAAGAATATAACTACTATAATACTGCTCCTATGTACAAGAATATAACTACTATAATACTGCCTCCTATGTACAAGAATATAACTACTATAATACTGCTCCTATGTACAAGAATATAACTACTATAATACTGCTCCTATGTACAAGAATATAACTACTATAATACTTCCCATATGTATAAGAATATAACTACTATAATACTGCTCCTATGTACAAGAATATAACTTCTATAATACTGCTCCTATGTACAAGAATATAACTACTATAATACTGCACCATGTACAGGAATATAACTACTATAATACTTCCCATATGTACAAGAATATAACTACTATAATACTGCTCCTATGTACAAGAATAGAACTACTATAATACTGCCTCCTATGTACAAGAATATAACTACTATAATACTTCCCATATGTACAAGAATATAACTACTATAATACTGCTCCTATGTACAAGAATAGAACTACTATAATACTGCTCCTATGTACAAGAATATAACTACTATAATACTGCTCCTATGTACAAGAATAGAACTACTATAATACTGCCTCCTATGTACAAGAATATAACTACTATAATACTTCCCCTATGTACAAGAATATAACTACTATAATACTTCCCATATGTACAAGAATATAACTACTATAATACTGCTCCTATATACAAGAATATAACTACTATAATACTGCTCCTATGTACAAGAATATAACTACTATAATACTTCCCATATGTACAAGAATATAACTACTATAATACTGCTCCTATATACAAGAATATAACTACTATAATACTGCCTCCTATATACAGGAATATAACTACTATAATACTGCCTCCTATGTACAAGAGTATAACTACTATAATACTGCTCCTATGTACTAAGAATATAACTACTATAATACTGCCTCTATGTACAAGAATATAACTACTATAATACTGCTCCTATGTACAAGAATATAACTACTATAATACTGCTCCTATGTACAAGAATATAACTGCTATAACTACTATAATACTGCATTATATGTACAAGAATATAACTACTATAATACTGCCCCTATGTACAAGAATATAACTACTATAATACTGCCTCCTATGTACAAGAATATAACTACTATAATACTGCTCCTATGTACTAGACTATAACTACTATAATACTGCCTCCTATGTACAAGACTATAACTACTATAATACTGCTCCTATGTACAAGACTATAACTACTATAATACTGCCTCCTATGTACAAGAATATAACTACTATAATACTGCTCCTATGTACAAGACTATAACTACTATAATACTGCCTCCTATGTACAAGAATATAACTACTATAATACTGCCTCCTATGTACAAGAATATAACTACTATAATACTGCCTCCTATGTACAAGAATATAACTACTATAATACTGCTCCTATGTACAAGAATATAACTACTATAATACTGCTCCTATGTACAAGAATATAATTACTATAATACTGCTCCTATGTACAAGAATATAACTACTATAATACTGCTCCTATGTACAAGAATATAACTACTATAATACTGCTC
This sequence comes from Bufo gargarizans, assembly GCF_014858855.1. Lineage (NCBI taxonomy): Eukaryota > Metazoa > Chordata > Amphibia > Anura > Bufonidae > Bufo > Bufo gargarizans. Next base: position 363,361,927 of record NC_058085.1, read on the forward strand.
CTATGTACAAGAATATAACTACTATAATACTGCCTCCTATGTACAAGAATATAACTACTATAATACTGCTCCTATGTACAAGAATATAACTACTATAATACTGCTCCTATGTACAAGAATATAACTACTATAATACTGCTCCTATGTACAAGAATATACCACTATAATAATGATCTTATTTCTATCAGTACATTTCAGTCACTAGTATTAACCAAACACAATTCTCCCACTTGTGGCTCATCTGCTAGTCTCACAATCTCTTTGCCATCTCTTCACAATACCAGACATATGGGCCTAGATTTTCTGTTTAGCGCAACAACTGCATAGAATACTGATTTTTCTGCGGACCTATTGACTTTCAATGGGTCAGTTGAAAACTCGGCTAATGCACTGTTTGTCATCCGCGTCCGTGATCCGTGGTTTCAGTCTGTCAAAAAAATATAACCTGTCCTATTTTTTTCACGGAAAACTGTTCGCGGACCCATTCAAGTAAATGGGTGCGTGAAAAAACACAGAGCTACAAAAGATTGTCATCCGCGTCCGTTTTTTTCCTATCATTTGCACGGCAAACTTGACTTAGATTTTTTTTTACTTTCCTTCATGTCTGGAGATCCTCCAAAAATAAAGGAAGACACACGGAAACAAAAACGGACACAGATAAGGGAACAACGGAACCCCTTTTTGCGGACGGCAAAAAAATACTGTCGTGTGCATGAGGCCTTAAAGGGAAGGTCAACACATGACCGCTAGTTTTTAGATAAAAGTTTTTGAGTGGATTAACTTCTTTCTATATTAGTATAGGGGCTTAGGTTTCTGATGGAGATCTCCAAATTCCCTGCACATACATAGTTACATGGTAAAGTTCTGGTTACCTGCATTCACCACTAGAGGGAGCTCACTGTATTCCGACATCAATGAGTTCATTGTATATACAGTATGCAGTGAGCTCCCTCTAGTGGTGGATACAGATAGCCAGAACCGTATCACGTAACTTTGTGCAGGGGATTTGGAGCTGTGTATCATTACAAATATACTGTTCTGAGGATATATTAATACAATAATCAGAGCTGTCTGGTGACAGAAATTCACTTTAAACTATCACCACATTATTTTCACATACACTTGAAACAAATAGATTCCAGACAAAAAGCCACCAGTCTACCAACACTTACTGTAGACAGAGGCCTGATCTGCCAACTGCTTCGGATGACAGCGTACAGTATATCAGTAGTAGTAGTAGTAGTGCACAGTACAATAAATACAATGTTACAATCTATAAGATTTTTCAGTCTGTGTTGACGCATTGTGTCTAGTCGTCTGTCTGCTGTGTGTTGTCACAGTGTGTCTACTCATCTTCCTCTGTGTTGTCACATTGTGAACCATATCTGACCACCTGTGTTGTCAGGCTGTATTTATGGATCTGTCCGCCTGTGTTGTCAGGCTGTATTTCTGGATCTGTCCGCCTGTGTTGTCAGGCTGTATTTCTGGATCTGTCCTCCTGTGTTGTCAGGCTGTATTTCTGGATCTGTCCTCCTGTGTGGTCAGGCTGTATTTCTGGATCTGTCCTCCTGTGTGGTCAGGCTGTATTTCTGGATCTGTCCGCCTGTGTAGTCAGGCTGTATTTCTGGATCTGTCCGCCTGTGTTGTCAGGCTGTATTTCTGGATCTGTCCGCCTGTGTTGTCAGGCTGTATTTCTGGATCTGTCCGCCTGTGTTGTCAGGCTGTATTTCTGGATCTGTCCGCCTGTGTTGTCAGGCTGTATTTCTGGATCTGTCCTCCTGTGTCGTCAGGCTGTATTTCTGGATCTGTCCGCCTGTGTCGTCAGGCTGTATTTCTGGATCTGGCCTCCTGTGTCGTCAGACTGTATTTCTGGATCTGTCCTCCTGTGTCGTCAGACTGTATTTCTGGATCTGTCCACCTGTGTTGTCAGGCTGTATTTCTGGATCTGTCCGCCTGTGTTGTCAGGCTGTATTTATGAATCTGTCCGCCTGTGTGTTGCCATATTGTTTTTTAGATTCTTGTCTGTCTGTGTTGTCACATTGTATCCATGACTGTAACTGAGTTGTCACACTGCATCTAAGCACCTGCCCCTTTTTGTGTTGTCACATTGTATCCATGCATCTCTCCATCTGCATGTTGTCTACACATCAGTCTGTGTGTTCTCATATAGTATGTATGCCTCTGTCCATCTGTGCGTTGTCATATATGTGTGTACTGTATCTGTCTGTGTGTTCTCACATTGTATCTGTGCATCTGTCTGCATGTTGTTTCTGTATTACTACATCCTGTTGTATCTGTGCAGCTGTGTGTTGTCACACTGTATCTTGTAGCCTGTTTGTCTGTGTCATCACATTTGTCTTAAGTATTGTCATGTATATAGCAGCTTGTCCATGTTGTAACTAGATCTCTGTCTTGTGTGTTGTATCTAGACATCTGTCTGTCTTGTGTGTTGTCACGTTGTATCTAGATATCTGTCTGTCTTGTGTGTTGTCGCGTATCTAGACATCTGTCTGTCTTGTGTGTTGTCACGTTGTATCTAGCTATCTGTCTGTCTTGTGTGTTATCACGTTGTATCTAGACATCTATCTGTCCTGTGTGTTGTCACGTTGTATCTAGCTATCTGTCTCTCTTCTGTATTGTCACATTGTATCTTGACATCTGTCTGTCTTGTGTGTTGTCATGTTGTATCTAGATATCTGTCTCTCTTCTGTGTTGTCACGTTGTATCTAGACATCTGTCTCTTTTGTGTTGTCACGTTGTATCTAGACATCTGTCTGTCTTGTGTGTTGTCACGTTGTATCTAGATATCTGTCTCTCTTCTGTGTTGTCACGTATCTAGATATCTGTCTCTCTTCTGTGTTGTCACGTTGTATCTAGATATCTGTCTCTCTTCTGTGTTGTCACGTTGTATCTAGACATCTGTCTCTCTTTTGTGTTGTCACGTTGTATCTAGACATCTGTCTCTCTTCTGTGTTGTCACGTTGTATCTAGATATCTGTCTGTCTTGTGTGTTGTCACGTTGTATCTAGATATCTGTCTGTCTTGTGTGTTGTCACGTTGTATCTAGATATGTCTCTCTTTTGTGTTGTCACGTTGTATCTAGACATCTGTCTGTCTTGTCACGTTGTATCTAGGTGCCTGTCTAGTGTGTTGTCATATTGTATCTAGATGTCTGTCTCCTGTTGCATGGTATCTAATTGTCTGTGTGTTGTCACGTTGTCTTAATTTTAAGGTGCCTTTGAGGAGGGAAAAAATAAGTAAATGCCCTCTGTGCAGTGCCGGTCGCTCTATTTGCCCCACATATTATATTACATTTCCAGTTCTCGGTCGTTTTCTCAGACTTACAGTTTCTGCCTGCCGCCATCACTTACCGGCCTGCCTGCCCGCCCCACAATACAGCGCTGGCTGCACGGTCTGCATTACTGCTGCCCATTACCTGGCACACTAGACCAGTACCTACCTTCCTGCCCCACGTTTCCTAATACTGACCTGTATTACTGGCGACTTACCTTCATGTCCTACATTGCTTGCCTTCTTACCTGTCTGTCCTGACCTACCAGCCTCTGCTTGCTTGCCCAACAGACGCCAACAATTGCTTACCTGCCCGAGTCCTATAACCAGGGTGGGTCTGCCTGACCGTCTTTCTCGCACCCCCAGCACTTGCTTGCATTCCCCACATAACTTACATATGCCTGCCGGTCCCGTTCATGCGTCCTGCTCGTTACCTGCATCCGCTTGCCTTCTGATCCTGCTATACACGCAACAACTGACCTGCCAGTAACTGTCCACCCAACTACACACCATTCCCAGCACTTGCTGGGAATTACCAGTCTGTGCTCACAGCCCCACATCACCACCACTTACTTGCCTGCCGACACCATTAACCAGCCCCTGATTGCTTGCACACCTCGCCTGCTTTCCTTGCTACCCTGTCTACCCCACATTACCAGCACTGGCCTGCATGCCCCAGACCCGGTCTGCCTGCCTTCCCACCGCCACCACACCTGCTTGCCTACCCACCCCAGTATACATGCATGTCCCCTGCCCTTTATTACCTTCCTGCTCGTCTCCCCCACATTACCAGCACCCGCTTGCCTATCTTCCGTACATTCCCGGCTCCTGCTCCCATGTCTGCCCCACATTTCCAGCACTTGCCTGCCTGCTTTATTAAGCCAAGCCCTGGTCTGCCTGCCTACCCCACCTTACCAGCACCTGCTTGCCTTCCTGCCCCATTAAACCTAGGCCCAGTTTGCTTCCCTTACTGCTTCCACGGGCACCTGCTTGCCTACCCACTCGCCCACTATACATGCAGTACCCTTGCTTGCCTCACTATACTAGCTGCCTGCCCTTTATCACCAGCGCCCGCTTGCTTGCACCCCATTTCCAGCACTTACCTGCTTCCCCTAGTAAACCAAGACCCAGTTTTGCCTGCTTTTCCCGCTTCCCCAGAACCTGTCTACTTACCCCACATTTCCAGCAAGTGCTCTCGTGCCTACCCCAAATTACCAGCACCCACTTACCTCCCTGCCTCAGTGAACCACGACCCAGTTTGCCTGCCTTCCCTGCTTCCCCACCCCACATTGCCAGCACCTGTTTGCCTGCCCACCCCACATCAAAGCACCCGCTTGCCCGTCTCACAAGCATCATGTTCACTGCCGGTCTCGCCTACGCGTTTCGGTGCCCGTCTACCATCTTTATCTGCTGCTGCTGTCCCCCTGTCTCGGTCTGCCCACATGTCTCGATGCGTCTCGTCCGCCTCTACACGTCTCATTGTCTGTCGGTGCCCGCCATCACATTTGCAGCGCGTTTCCGTCTGCCCGTGCCAGTGTGTGCTTTCTCGTCTCTTCTTGGCCAGGTTTCCACCGCCTGCCCGTTCAGTCGTCAGTGCCAGACGCATCAGCTGTCAGTCTTCCCCGTCAGTCGCCCCTCTACCTGTCAGGCTATTTGTTTGTGGCGCTGTCAGTGGCCACATGTTGACACGGGCGGGCGTGTGTGTTTGGAGCTGTCACTGCAGCGTGTACCTGCCCCGGCGGCGTGTGTGTACGAGTGTCTATAATTATCCGCGTGTGAACACATCTGTCTGGAGCTGTCACTTCTGTCTCTGCGTCTCCCTTTTGCTTCCTCCTCACCCTGGTTCCCCTCCTGTTGCCTCTGACACTTTGCGCCTCCTCTCTTGGTCTCTTCTTGGGGGGTCGCCCCCTCTCCTCTGCACAGGCTGGGGAGGGGGAGAGGCAGATTTCTGATGGAGGGGGTGGGGGATCCAGACAGATAGAGGAGGACTTTCTGCTTCCTGCAGGGTTGGGTTTTCTTCCGGGCCATAAGTCTGAAAAAGGAGGGGAGGACGAGACAGCCAGGGAAGGAGGGAGGGAGAGAGAGGGAGGGAGGGAGGACGGACGAGACAGCCAGGGAAGGAGGGAGGGAGAGAGAGGGAGGGGAGGACGAGACAGCCAGGGAGGGAGAGGGAGGGAGCAGGAAGACAGCACAGTGCACAGGCAACATGAGACCGCGGCCATACATGGTGGGGGGCATGAAGACGCGGCCATAATCATATCTGCGTGCAATAATTAGCGCGGAAGCCGCAAAAATGATGTAGCAGAGCTGGATTTGTCATTGAGCTGTTTCCTTTGTGCATTGTGCTAAATATTATGCACTGTCCATGCAGTCCCATGTAAAACACCTTGCAATATGATAGCGGTCAAAACCACCGCTGCTACGTCTGTATGTGTCACCATAAACTCTGTTCTGCTACATCTAGAAAAAAAAAATATGACACTACGCTCTGCTACATCTAACAGACCGGCTTCCGTATTTGCTAAATGACAAACTCCGCTCTCTACATCTAAGAAAAAAAAAAAAAACTATTAGAAATTGTGCTAAATTACACTCGGCTCTGCTACGTCTGACAGCCAAGACATGGTTTTTTGATAAATGATCAAAGTGGCTCTGCTGCGTCTGTAAAAACGCAGACGATTGTGCGAAATGACACTCGGTTCTGCTACATCTGTCCTTTTTACTAAATGACAAATTCAGCTCTGCAACATCTGCCAAACGTCTCTCTACATCAAAAAAAAAAAAATGACTAGAACTTGGGCTAAATGCTACTCAGTACTGCTACATCTGACAAGCTGGCTATAATTTTTGCTAAATGACAAACACAGCATTACTACGTCTAACAACCACGCCATAATTTTTGGGAAAAACACCAGCAGTTGTGTGATATGACACTTGGCACTGCTACGTCTGGCAACTGGCCACCATTTTGGCTAAATGGCAAACCCTGCCTTTCTAAATCTGAGAAACCGACCCGAATTTTTGGTAAAAGACAAACACAGATTTGCTACATCTGAAAACCCACTAGAATTTGTACTAAATGACACTCAGCACTGCTACATTGGGCACACTGCCCATCATTTTTGCTAAATGGCCGCTCAGCACTGCTACATCTGAAATGCCAGTATAAATGACACCAAATGACAAACTGAGGATTAGTGTGTTTACCGAACCCACCGTAGATTGTGCTAAATGACAAACTCCTCTCTGCTGCATTGCGGAAACCCGGTTTTGCTGCATCTGACATTTACACGCTACTTTGCTCTACAATACAGACTTACCATAAATTCTGCAAAACCAAGCTCTGCTGCATCTGACAGGTCTTCTTGAGGCAATAACAAAGTCAGCTCTGCTGCATCTGACAGGTGAAGCAATAACAAAGTCAGATCTGCTGCACTTGACAAACCTATCTGAAATTGTGCTAACAAAGTCCACTCTGCTGCATCTGACAAACGCATTATCAATGGCACTCATTGTCAGGCTTGCTGTATTTGACAACCCTACCCATAAATGTCGTTAAATGACAAACTCCACTCTGCTGGATCGGACAAAGCCAGTTTTGCTACAACTGAAAAACGTACTCTAAATTGCGCGAGTTGACAAACCCAGCTGTGATGCATCTGACAAACCCACCGAAAATTGTGCTAATTAATAAACTCCACTCTGCTGCATCTGACAGTCTGCTGTCTGACAACCCACCATAAGCTGTGATAAATGACAGTCAGCTCTGCTGCATCTGATATAACCAGATATCTTACATCTGACAAAGCCAGTTAGACAAACTTCGTGCTGGGCCAAATGACAAACCCAACTCTGCTTCATCTGTCAGAAGAAGCTGGACCCGGGTTGTCAAATTTACCATGAACTATGTTAAATGACATATTCTGCTCTGCTGAATCTCACAAGATCCGTTCTACTACATCTGATGGATCCTGAATCGCGACACACCCAGCTCTGCTACATCTGATGGATCCTGAATCGTGACACAACCAGCTCTGCTACATCTGATGGGTCATGAATCGTGACACACCCAGCTCTGCTACATCTGATGGATCCTGAATCGTGACAGACCCAGCTTTGCTACATCTGATGGATCCTGAATCGTGACACACCCAGCTCTGCTACATCTGATGGATCCTGAATCGTGACACACCCAGCTCTGCTACATCTGATGGATCCTGAATCCTGACAAACCCAGCTCTGCTACATCTGTATCTTATCTGCACATCTGGTTGAACATCGGTCGACATAACTGATTTATCTCGCAGATGCGATGGAAGTTAACGGATGGTTTATCTTAGTTTAGTAAAAGTCGCAGTACGGCGCGCACACTGAGCGCGTGTCACCCCCATTTTGCGTAACAATGTTCGGCCCCTAATGTGGACGTGTTGTATTTTTTTGCGGAACGGCCATGCGGACACGGAATGCACACGGAGTCATTTCCGTTTTTTTGCGGCCCCATTGAGTTGAATGGTTTACACATACAGACCGCTAAAAAAAAAAACGTAACAGACACGGAAAAAATATACGCTTGTGTGCATGAGCCCTTATGGAATATCTCTCCGTCCGTCTGTCTTTTTTCATGGCTGGACAAAACTGGCGTATAGGTCTCCGCTCTCTAGGACGCACCGTTCCTGAGATATCCACAGTCACATGACCCATAATAGCCAATAGACGCTCACGTGTCCTTCAGTCTTTGCCTCACAGAAATAAACACTGTGGAGGTCACTGTTATGGGGGCACTGTGGATGTCACTGTTATGGGGGCACTGTGGATGTCACTGTTATGGGGGCACTGTGGATGTCACTGTTATGGGGGCACTGTGGATGTCACTGTTATGGGGGCACTGTGGAGGTCACTGTTATGGGGGGCACTGTGGAGGTCACTGTTATGGGGGGCACTGTGGAGGTCACTGTTATGGGGGCACTGTGGATGTCACTGTTATGGGGGCACTGTGGATGTCACTGTTATGGGGGCACTGTGGAGGTCACTGTTATGGAGGGCACTGTGGATGTCACTGTTATGGGGGGCACTGTGGAGGTCACTGTTATGGGGCACTGTGGAGGTCACTGTTATGGGGGCACTGTGGATGTCACTGTTATGGGGGCACTGTGGAGGTCACTGTTATGGGGGCACTGTGGAGGTCACTGTTATGGGGGCACTGTGGAGGTCACTGTTATGGGGGCACTGTGGAGGTCACTGTTATGGGGGCACTGTGGAGGTCACTGTTATGGGGGCACTGTGGAGGTCACTGTTATGGAGGGCACTGTGGATGTCACTGTTATGGGGGCACTGTGGAGGTCACTGTTATGGGGCACTGTGGAGGTCACTGTTATGGGGGCACTGTGGATGTCACTGTTATGGGGGCACTGTGGAGGTCACTGTTATGGGGCACTGTGGAGGTCACTGTTATGGGGGCACTGTGGATGTCACTGTTATGGGGGATCTGTGGATGTCACTGTTATGGGGGCACTGTGGATGTCACTGTTATGGGGGCACTGTGGATGTCACTGTTATGGGGGCACTGTGGATGGCACTGTTATGGGGGCTCTGTGGATGGCACTGTTATGGGTGCACTGTGGATGGCACTGTTATGGGGGCACTGTGGATGGCACTGTTATGGGGGCACTGTGGATGTCACTGTTATGGGGGCACTGTGGATGTCACTGTTATGGGGGCACTGTGGATGGCACTGTTATGGGGGCTCTGTGGATGGCACTGTTATGGGTGCACTGTGGATGGCACTGTTATGGGGGATCTGTGGATGTCACTGTTATGGAGGATCTGTGGATGTCACTGTTATGGGGCACTGTGGATGTCACTGTTATGGGGGCACTGTGGATGGCACTGTTATGGGGGCTCTGTGGATGGCACTGTTATGGGGCACTGTAGAGGTCACTGTTATGGGGGCACTGTGGATGTCACTGTTATGGGGGCACTGTGGATGTCACTGTTATGGGGGCACTGTGGATGTCACTGTTATGGGGGCACTGTGGAGGTCACTGTTATGGGGGCACTGTGGAGGTCACTGTTACGGGGGCGCTGTGGATGTCACTGTTATGGGGGCACTGTGGATGTCACTGTTATGGGGGCACTGTGGATGGCACTGTTATGGGGGCTCTGTGGATGTCACTGTTATGGAGGCACTGTGGATGTCACTGTTATGGGGGCACTGTGGATGTCACTGTTATGGGGGCACTGTGGATGTCACTGTTATGGGGGCACTGTGGAGGTCACTGTTATGGGGGCACTGTTGAGGTCACTGTTACGGGGGCGCTGTGGAGGTCACTGTTATGGGGGATCTGTGGATGTCACTGTTATGGGGGCTCTGTGGATGGCACTGTTATGGGTGCACTGTGGATGGCACTGTTATGGGGGCACTGTGGATGGCACTGTTATGGGGGCACTGTGGATGGCACTGTTATGGGGGCACTGTGGATGTCACTGTTATGGGGGCACTGTGGATGGCACTGTTATGGGGGCTCTGTGGATGGCACTGTTATGGGTGCACTGTGGATGGCACTGTTATGGGGGATCTGTGGATGTCACTGTTATGGAGGATCTGTGGATGTCACTGTTATGGGGGCACTGTGGATGTCACTGTTATGGGGGCACTGTGGATGGCACTGTTATGGGGGCTCTGTGGATGGCACTGTTATGGGGGCACTGTAGAGGTCACTGTTATGGGGGCACTGTGGATGTCACTGTTATGGGGGCACTGTGGATGTCACTGTTATGGGGGCACTGTGGATGTCACTGTTATGGGGCACTGTGGAGGTCACTGTTATGGGGGCACTGTTGAGGTCACTGTTACGGGGGCGCTGTGGATGTCACTGTTATGGGGGCACTGTGGATGTCACTGTTATGGGGGCACTGTGGATGGCACTGTTATGGGGGCTCTGTGGATGTCACTGTTATGGAGGCACTGTGGATGTCACTGTTATGGGGGCACTGTGGATGTCACTGTTATGGGGGCACTGTGGATGTCACTGTTATGGGGGCACTGTGGAGGTCACTGTTATGGGGGCACTGTTGAGGTCACTGTTACGGGGGCGCTGTGGAGGTCACTGTTATGGGGGCACTGTGGATGTCACTGTTATGGGGGCACTGTGGATGTCACTGTTATGGGGGCTCTGTGGATGTCACTGTTATGGAGGCACTGTGGATGTCACTGTTATGGGGGCACTGTGGAGTTCACTGTTATGGGAGCGCTGTGGAGGTCACTGTTAGGGGGGCACTGTGGAGGGCACTGTTAGGGGAACACTGTGGAGGGCACTGTTAGGGGAACACTGTGAAGGGCACTGTTAGGGGAACACTGTGGAGGGCACTGTTAGGGGAACACTGTGGAAGTCACTGTTAGGGGGGCACTGTGGATGTCACTGTTAGGGGGGCACTGTGGATGTCACTGTTGGGGGCACTGTGGAGGTCACTGTTGGGAGGGGAATGTGGAGGTCACTGTTGGTGGGCACTGTGGAGGTCACTGTTAGGGGGGCACTGCGGAGGTCACTGTTAGGGGGGGCACTGTGGAGGTCACTGTTAGGGGGGCACTGTGGAAGTCACTGTTAGGGGGGCACTGTGGAGGTCACTGTTAGGGGGGCACTGTTATGTGGTCACTGTGGAGGTCTTTTAACCACACACACAAACAACAAACAAAACAGAGCGGTGCAGAGCCGGTTAATTCTGCCAGTTGTGGTATAACTTTTATTCTAGTTGCAGCATTAAAGGGTTGTAATGGGTTAAACACAAGGAGTGGGCGGGGCCAAGTCTCTGATTATGGATCTCTTGGTTGCTTTGTTGAGCAGCTGCTGAGAGTCAGATCCAAGACAAGAATCAACTGTTGCATAACGTAGTCAATGTCGCCCTTAAGTGGCCACATGTGTGAATTACATCTCAGAAGGAACAATGTCATTGTCTATCACTCTTATGCCTCATTCACACGTCAGTGTTCGGTCAGTGATTTCCATCAGTGATTTTGAGCCAAACCAGGTTCGGCTCTAAACACAGAACAGGTGCAGCTCTTTCCCTTATACCTTTATATCTGTGGAGGCAGGGGCGTAACTAGAAGTGCCTGGGCCCCACAGCAAATTTTTGTATGGAGCCCCCCGCCCAATTTTTGATATACAATTTTTTCCCCCACCAGTCCTTTTTATTTTTGATAAAAAATATTTTTTATTTATATGCAAATTACCTTCCTAACGTGCCCAAAGGGCTGTCCCTCCGGCCGTTTGTGCCCAGCTGCGTCCATTATCGCCAAGCCCAGCGCTGTCCCGCTATTAATTATTCACTGCTGTCCTCGTCTTTTTTTTCTTTTCTAAGTGCGCCGTAGTCTCGCGCATGCGCCGATGTTACTCACGTGCGGGCCCGCGCGTTGTCCTGGCAGCAGCCTCAAGTAATGTAATCGCGCATGCGCCAGAAAGCAGACAAAGCTGGCGCATGCGTGATTACACTACTTGAGGCTGCTGCCAGGACACCGCATGGGCCCGGACGTGAGTAACATCAGCGCATGCGCGAGACTACGGCGCACTTAGAAAAAAAAAAAAAAGACGAGGACAGCAGTGAATAATTAATAGCGGGGCGGTGGTGGACTTGGCGATAATGGGCGCGGCTGGGCACAAACGGCCGGAGGGACAACCTCTTGGGCGCGTTAGGAAGGTAATTTGCATATAAATAAAAAAGATTAAACTTGACTGACACGCTGTCGGGCGCCGGGCCCCTTGTCAGCTCGGGCCCCGAAGCAGCCGCTTCCCTGGTAGTTACGCCACTGTGTGGAAGTTCCAATCACTGACCAAACACTGATGTGCAAATGAGGCTTTAGGGTAGGTCTACACGACGACATTTGTTGCGCGACAAAAAGGGCGCAACATTTGTAGCGCAACATTTTGTTGCACTAATGTCGCGCGACAATTTTTATAATGGCAGTCTATGGTGTCACACTGTAACATGCAACATGCTGCGACTGCGACGCAACAGTCGCTGAAAAATCCATCTTAAATGGATTTTCTGCTACTGTTGCGTCGCAGTCGCAGCATGTTGCATGTTGCAGTGCGACACCATAGACTGCCATTATAAAAATTGTCGCGCGACATTAGTGCAACAAAATGTTGCGCGACAAATGTCGTCGTGTAGACCTAGCCTTAGGCTGGTTGAACTCGCTGTGTGTGTCTACGAGAGCTCCCATCCTGATCTACGTAGCACTGACTGGGTTGCACAGCATTATATTGATTTCCGATGCCGTGTAACCCTTAGAGTTCTGGAGTGTATTGGATAACACTGACATAATGCTCCCTAGTAGAGTTGAGCGAACACCTGGATGTTCGGGTTCGAGAAGTTCGGCCGAACTTCCTGGAAATGTTCGGGTTCGGGATCCGAACCCAATCCGAACTTCGTCCCGAACCCGAACCCCATTGAAGTCAATGGGGACCCGAACTTTTCGGTACTAAAAAGGCTGTAAAACAGCCCAGGAAAGGGCTAGAGGGCTGCAAAAGGCAGCAACATGTAGGTAAATCCCCTGCAAACAAATGTGGATAGGGAAATGAATTAAAATAAAAATTAAATAAATAAAAATTAACCAAAATCAATTGGAGAGAGGTCCCATAGCAGAGAATCAGGCTTCACGTCACCCACCACTGGAACAGTCCATTCTCAGATATTTAGGCCCCGGCACCCAGGCAGAGGAGAGAGGTCCCGTAACAGAGAATCTGTCTTCATGTCAGCAGAGAATCAGTCTGCATGTCATAGCAGAGAATCAGGCTTCACGTCAGCCACCACTGCAACAGTCCATTGTCATAAATTTAGGCCCAGCACCCAGGCAGAGGAGAGAGGTCCCGTAACAGACAATCTGGCTTCATGTCAGCAGAGAATCAGTCTGCATGTCATAGCAGAGAATCAGGCTTCACGTCAGCCACCAATGCAACAGTCCATTGTCAGATATTTAGGCCCAGCACCCAGGCAGAGGAGAGAGGTCCCGTAACAGACAATCAGGCTTCACGTCAGCCACCAGTGCAACAGTCCATTGGCATATATTTAGGCCCAGCACCCAGGCAGAGGAGAGAGGTCCCGTAACAGAGAATCTGTCTTCATGTCAGCAGAGAATCAGTCTGCATGTCATAGCAGAGAATCAGGCTTCACGTCAGCCACCACTGCAACAGTCCATTGTCATAAATTTAGGCCCAGCACCCAGGCAGAGGAGAGAGGTCCCGTAACAGACAATCTGGCTTCATGTCAGCAGAGAATCAGTCTGCATGTCATAGCAGAGAATCAGGCTTCACGTCAGCCACCAATGCAACAGTCCATTGTCAGATATTTAGGCCCAGCACCCAGGCAGAGCAGAGAGGTCCCGTAACAGACAATCAGGCTTCACGTCAGCCACCAGTGCAACAGTCCATTGGCATATATTTAGGCCCAGCACCCAGGCAGAGGAGAGAGGTCCCGTAACAGAGAATCTGGCTTCATGTCAGCAGAGAATTAGTCTGCATGTCATAGCAGAGAATCAGGCTTCACGTCAGCCAACATTGGAACAGTCCATTGGCATATATTTAGGCCCCAGCACCCAGACAGAGGAGAGGTTCATTCAAATTTGGGTTGCCTCGCAATATAATGGTAAAATGAAAATAAAAATAGGATTGAATGAGGAAGTGCCCTGGAGTCCAATAATATATGGTTAAGGGGAGGTAGTTAATGTCTAATCTGGACAAGGGACGGACAGATCCTGTGGGATCCATGCCTGGTTCATTTTTATGAACGTCAGCTTGTCCACATTGGCTGTAGACAGGCGGCTGCGTTTGTCTGTAATGACGCCCCCTGCCGTGCTGAATACACGTTCAGACAAAACGCTGGCTGCCGGGCAGGCCAGCACCTCCAAGGCATAAAAGGCTAGCTCTGGCCACGTGGACAATTTAGAGACCCAGTAGTTAAATGGGGCCGAACCATCAGTCAGTACGTGGAGGGGTGTGCACACGTACTGTTCCACCATGTTAGTGAAATGTTGCCTCCTGCTAACACGTTGCGTATCAGGTGGTGGTGCAGTTAGCTGTGGCGTGTTGACAAAAGTTTTCCACATCTCTGCCATGCTAACCCTGCCCTCAGAGGAGCTGGCCGTGACACAGCTGCCTTGGCGACCTCTTGCTCCTCCTCTGCCTTGGCCTTGGGCTTCCACTTGTTCCCCTGTGACATTTGGGAATGCTCTCAGTAGCGCGTCTACCAACGTGCGCTTGTACTCGCGGATCTTCCTATCACGCTCCAGTGCAGGAAGTAAGGTGGGCACATTGTCTTTGTAGCGTGGATCCAGCAGGGTGGCAACCCAGTAGTCCGCACAGGTTAAAATGTGGGCAACTCTGCTGTCGTTGCGCAGGCACTGCAGCATGTAGTCGCTCATGTGTGCCAGGCTGCCCAGGGGTAAGGACAAGCTGTCCTCTGTGGGAGGCGTATCGTCATCGTCCTGCCTTTCCCCCCAGCCACGCACCAGTGATGGACCCGAGCTGCGTTGGGTGCCACCCCGCTGTGACCATGCTTCATCCTCATCCTCCTCCACCTCGTCCTCCTCGTCCTCCTGTAGTGGGCCCTGGCTGGCCACATTTGTACCTGGCCTCTGCTGTTGCCAAAAACCTCCCTCTGAGTCACTTCTAGGAGACTGGCCTGAAAGTGCTAAAAATGACCCCTCTTCCTCCTCCTCCTCCTCCTCCTCCTCCTCTTGGGCCACCTCCTCTTCCATCATCGCCCTAAGTGTTTTCTCAAGGAGACATAGAAGTGGTATTGTAACGCTGATAACGGCGTCATCGCCACTGGCCATGTTGGTGGAGTACTCGAAACAGCGCAACAGGGCACACAGGTCTCGCATGGAGGCCCAGTCATTGGTGGTGAAGTGGTGCTGTTCTGTAGTGCGACTGACCCGTGCGTGCTGCAGCTGAAACTCCACTATGGCCTGCTGCTGCTCGCACAGTCTGTCCAGCATGTGCAAGGTGGAGTTCCACCTGGTGGGCACGTCGCATATGAGGCGGTGAGCGGGAAGGCCGAAGTTACGCTGTAGCGCAGACAGGCGAGCAGCAGCAGGATGTGAACGCCGGAAGCGCGAACAGACGGCCCGCACTTTATGCAGCAGCTGTGACATGTCGGGGTAGTTGTGAATGAACTTCTGCACCACCAAATTCAGCACATGCGCCAAGCATGCGCCATAGTCCCAGAGCTGCAACGAGATTTCGCCCATTATCGCACACCACCAGGCCGGGCTTGAGGCTCACCGGCAGCAACCACTCGTCGGTCTGTTGTTCTATACCCCGCCACAACTCCTGTGCGGTGTGGGGCCTGTCCCCCAAACATATGAGTTTCAGAATGGCCTGCTGACGTTTACCCCGGGCTGTGCTGAAGTTGGTGGTGAAGGTGTGTGGCTGACTGGATGAGCAGGTGGAAGAAGAGGAGGAGGAAGTCGAGTAGGAGGAGGTGGCAACAGGAGGCAAAGAATGTTGCCCTGCGATCCTTGGCGGCGGAAGGACGTGCGCCAAACAGCTCTCCGCCTGGGGCCCAGCTGCCACTACATTTACCCAGTGTGCAGTTAGGGAGATATAGCGTCCCTGGCCGTGCTTACTGGTCCACGTATCTGTGGTTAGGTGGACCTTGCCACAGATGGCGTTGCGCAGTGCACACTTGATTTTATCGGATACTTGGTTGTGCAGGGAAGGCACGGCTCTCTTGGAGAAGTAGTGCCGGCTGGGAACAACATACTGTGGGACAGCAAGCGACATGAGCTGTTTGAAGCTGTCTGTGTCCACCAGCCTAAATGACAGCATTTCATAGGCCAGTAGTTTAGAAATGCTGGCATTCAGGGCCAGGGATCGAGGGTGGCTAGGTGGGAATTTACGCTTTCTCTCAAATGTTTGTGAGATGGAGAGCTGAACGCTGCCGTGTGACATGGTTGAGACGCTTGGTGACGGAGGTGGTGGTGGTGTTGGTGGTACATCCCCTGTTTGCTGGGCGGCAGGTGCCAACGTTCCTCCAGAGGCGGAGGAAGAGGCCGAGGCGGCGGCAGCAGCAGAAGAGGCCGAGGCGGCAGCAGCAGAAGAGGTAGCAGGGGGAGCCTGAGTGACTTCCTTGGTTTTAAGGTGTTTACTCCACTGCAGTTCATGCTTTGCATGCAGGTGCCTGGTCATGCAGGTTGTGCTCAGGTTCAGAACGTTAATGCCTCGCTTCAGGCTCTGATGGCACAGCGTGCAAACCACTCGGGTCTTGTCGTCAGCACATTGTTTGAAGAAGTGCCATGCCAGGGAACTCCTTGAAGCTGCCTTTGGGGTGCTCGGTCCCAGATGGCGGCGGTCAGTAGCAGGCGGAGTCTCTTGGCGGCGGGTGTTCTGCTTTTGCCCACTGCTCCCTCTTTTGCTACGCTGTTGGCTCGGTCTCACCACTGCCTCTTCCTCCGAACTGTGAAAGTCAGTGGCACGACCTTCATTCCATGTGGGGTCTAGGACCTCATCATCCCCTGCATCGTCTTCCACCCAGTCTTGATCCCTGACCTCCTGTTCAGTCTGCACACTGCAGAAAGACGCAGCAGTTGGCACCTGTGTTTCGTCATCATCAGAGACATGCTGAGGTGGTATTCCCATGTCCTCATCATCAGGAAACATAAGTGGTTGTGCGTCAGTGCATTCTATGTCTTTCACCGCTGGGGAAGGGCTAGGTGGATGCCCTTGGGAAACCCTGCCAGCGGAGTCTTCAAACAGCATAAGAGACTGCTGCATAACTTGAGGCTGAGACAGTTTCCCTGGTATGCATGGGGGTGATGTGACAGACTGATGGGGTTGGTTTTCAGGCGCCATCTGTGCGCTTTCTGCAGAAGACTGGGTGGGAGATAATGTGAACGTGCTGGATCCACTGTCGGCCACCCAATTGACTAATGCCTGTACCTGCTCAGGCCTTACCATCCTTAGAACGGCATTGGGCCCCACCATATATCGCTGTAAATTCTGGCGGCTACTGGGACCTGAGGTAGTTGGTACACTAGGACGTGTGGCTGTGGCAGAACGGCCACGTCCTCTCCCAGCACCAGAGGGTCCACTAACACCACCACGACCATGTCCACGTCCGCGTCCCTTACTAGATGTTTTCCTCATTGTTATCGTTCACCACAACAACAAAAATATTATTTGGCCCAATGTATTGTATTTAAATTCAGCTGAATATAAACTTGAGGCCTAGTATTTAGGCGCTGGGTGACAGGTATAGATTTACTGACAGAATTAGACTGGGATATGGCCAAAAAATAACCACACTATTGCTGGTTAAATGCACTTGGTGTGACAGCTTGACCAACCACACTACTGAGGGTTAAATGCACTTGGTGACAGGCGCAGCTTGCCCCTGATTTAGTATATGGCCAAAAAATAAACAGACTATTGCTGGTTAAATGCACTTGGTGTGACAGCTTCACCCTGATGTAGGCTTTAGCCAAAAAACAACCACACCATTGAGGGTTAAATGCACTTGGTCGCAGCTTGTGCTGGCGCACCACAAGACACAAAATGGCCGCCGATCACCCCAGAAAAAAGTGACTGACAAACGGTTTGGGCAGCCTAAAAACAGTGAGCAATTGAGTATCAGCAGCTCAATGACCCACAGCTGCAGATCGATCGATTAATCAAGTCCTTTGGAGGAGTTAATCTGCCTAATCTCGCCCTACTGTCGCAGCTGCAACCTCTCCCTACGCTAATCAGAGCAGAGTGACGGGCGGCGCTATGTGACTCCAGCTTAAATAGAGGCTGGGTCACATGGTGCTCTGGCCAATCACAGCCATGCCAATAGTAGGCATGGCTGTGATGGCCTCTTGGGGCAAGTAGTATGACGCTTGTTGATTGGCTGCTTTGCAGCCTTTCAAAAAGCGCCAAGAAAGCGTCACAAAAGCGCCAAGAAAGCGACGAACACCGAACCCGAACCCGGACTTTTACGAAAATGTCCGGGTTCGGGTCCGTGTCACGGACACCCCAAAATTCGGTACGAACCCGAACTATACAGTTCGAGTTCGCTCATCCCTACTCCCTAGGCCATCAGCTATCCCTCCCCACACGCATGAAAGCTAAAAGGGGTTTTCGAAAACTTTTCTACTGATGACCGATCCTCTGGATAGGTTATCAGTATGTGATCAGCAGGGGGTCTAGCACCCGGGACCCCACCGATCAGCTGGTTGAGAAGGCATCGGTGCTCGCAGCTTTGCCTTGGCCATGTGAAATCGTATTTATCCGTCAAGTGGCTTACGTGCAGCTCAGCCCCATAGATGTGAATGGGGCTGAGCGCGATACCAAGCACAACCGCTATACAATGTACGGCACTGTGCTTGGTGAGCACGGAGAAGGCAGCGGCGCTACTGCAAGCATTGGTGCATTCTCAAACAGCTGATCAGCAGGGGTCCAGGGCGTCGGACCCCCCCCCGATCAGATACTGATGGCTAGAGATGAGCAAATTTTTCAAACGTTCGATTCAAATGCTTTGCCGAATTTCTCCAAGAAATATGCTTTCTTCCAAATAAATTTATCAGGAAGCGCATTAAATCAGCTATATCCCGGCCTGCAGGGAGAGTGTATCTCGGTGTATCACTGTGCAGTGCAGAAACATGCATAGCTAGTCCTTTCTGGTAGTGAAGCAGTTACTGTGTGTCAGTATGACAGGCAGGTCTCATACAGTATATGGATAAGCCCATCGTCATGCAGGTCAGAAACAGTCCTAGTTAACCCCTAGCTAAACCAAAAGAAAAGCATATAGCAGCCTTCAGTAAAGGGAAAAAAAACGCTGCACGCCCTCTGCGGGAGCTGTGTCCCAATGACTCTTTAGAGCAGGCATGGCCAACCTGTGGCTCTCCAGCTGTTGTAAAACTACAATTCCCACCATGCCCTGCTATAGGCTGATGGCTGTAGGCAGTTTGGGCATGCTGGGAGTTGTAGTTTTGCAACATCTGGAGAGCCTCAGGTTGGCCATCCCTGCTTTAGAGGAACAAAAGAAGGACATGGAGGCAGCGCCAATAAAGTAGTGGACACCCCAATAACAGTTTATTAGATAGCTTTTTCATCCCAATTTGAGAAGGTGTAATGGAATTGCTTATCTATTAAACAAGGTGGACACCGTTCAATTAGTACACATGGATTCATGCAAACTGCGGTCTCCTATGGATCCCTTTAGATTACAGTCCCCATAGTCTCCATATGCTCTCCCTACATTGTCTGAAAGCTCTCCCTACGATCTCTCTACACTGTCCCTGCAGTCTTCCTATGCTCTCCCTACAGTGTGTGAAAACTCTCCCTACGATCTCCTTACACTTTCCCTGCATTCTTCCTATGCTCTCCCTACAGTGTCTGAAAACTCTTTCTACGATCTCCCTACACTGTCCCTGCAATCTCTCTATGCTCTCCCTACATTGTCTGAAAACTCTCCCTACACTGTCCCTGCAGTCTTCCTATGCTCTCCCTGCAGTGTCTGAAAACTCCTCCGATTTGTTACCATTAAGCGCAAGGAAATTCAGACTTGTTTGGATTTTTCCTAAATCGAATTTCACTTCGGATGCTTTGCTCAAGACTACAAAAAAAATGCTACAAAACACCATGGGGCAGCTTTAGGGGCAGACATACTGCAGGGGCCCAGCACACTCAAATGTGCAGATGGTGACATGCGACTGAACCACCGCCGCTGCATTGCAGCTGAATAGTTCCTATCCCCGCCGCCTATCACCGTCATAGGCTTTAGTTCTAGTAGGCCTGAGGCCTATGCGTTAGTAAAATCCTGGTGCGGCAGGCATGATGACATCATCGCGCACGCCTGTGCCAGGATGCAGCGCAGTGATGTGTGCACACCTGCTGCACCATCCGGCCCGTACCAGCAGCGAGTGAGTGCTGGAATCTGAAGTGGGCTTTGGTACCGAGGTACTAGCCAGTACCAAAGTCCACTTCAGATTTCTATTTTAAAATGTTTTTTAAATATGCAGATAAGAATTCACCAAAGTCTCGTGCGACTTTCGCAAGACAAAGTTTGGCTACACGGAGCCAATACATTTTAATGCTGTACGGAAACAGCATTAACACCAAAGTTTTTGAACCAATCGACTTCAGATCTATGATCCAAAGCTCAATTCGCTCACGCCCAGGGACAACCCTACTTCAAATTCTAATATTTTGGCCATCATGTTAGGATCAGATAACGAAAAAGGGGCAGATTCCGGTCTTGGTCTCTGTTCTCAACAATGGATATAACATTTACCTGAGTTTTTGCACTAAACATGTGAGTTACCTGCTGCATCAAGAGGCAGATTCCGGGCTCAGTCTCTGTTCTCAACAATGGATATGACATTTATTGGACTTTCCGCACTTAGAAATGTTCCTCAAACACGTGAGTTACCTGCTGCATCAAGAGACAATTCCAGACTTGGTCTCTCTTCTCTCCAAAGAACATCTGTAGCCCATGGGAAGGGCATTCCTTCAGCCAGGGTTCCCTAAAGGTTTCCCTCACTGGGTTATTTCCTCTCCTGAGTCTCAGGACCCTCAGGACATCTGTCAGCAGTTCTGTACCTATGACACTGACCTGTTACATGTGCGCTTGGCAGCTGAAGGCATCTGTGTTGGTCCCATGTTCATATGTGCCCGCATTGCTGGGAAAAATAAATATATGCAAATGAGGCTCTAGGAGCAACGGGGGCGTTACCATTACACCTAAAGGCTCTGTCTTTTGCACCTGTGGTGCCCTCAGCACTTTGATTGACTGGACCAGGGTGTGAAAACATCATCGCCCCTAGCCCTGTCAAAGTAGACAGGGCGCCGCAGTTGCAGTGAGAGCAAAGCCTTTAAGTGTAATCGCAACACCCCCGTTGCTCCTAGTCACTCATTTCCAGGCAACGTAAAGTTTGACGCCCCAGATTTCTGGCAGTTCTTTTTATTAATTATTTGAATAAAAATTGTAGCAAAAAAAAAAAGTCTCATCCACCTCACCCACATTATCCGATTTCTATGTTGGAAAACTTGGAACAGGAGCTAAATATATATGGCGCTCATTTTGACCATTATATATAAAAAAAATTTTTTAACATTTTTATTTGGGAAAAACCAAACGCAAAAAAAATACATGTTTAACCACTTAAGGACCACAGGTTTATACCCCCCTAGTGACCAGGCCCTTTTTTACAAATCGGCACTTCACAACTTTAACGGTTTATTGCTCGTTGATGCAACTTGGCACCCAAATGAATTTTACCTCCTTTTCTTCTCACAAATACAGATTTCTTTTGGTGGTATTTGATTGCTGCTGACATTTTTCGTTTTTCTGATATTAATCGAAATAGACCACAATTTTCTCAAAAAAAGTATATGTTTAACTTTTTCTGGTAAAATTGTTCAAATATAATTACATTTCTATACAAGTTTGTGTCTGAATTTATTGTGCTACATGTCTTTGATAAAAAAAATCCAATAAGCGTATATTTATTGGTTTGCGCAAAAGTTATAACGTTTACAAACTATGGTACAAAAATTTGAATTTCTGCATTTTGAAGCAGCTCTGACTTTCTGAGCACCCCCCAAATGACCCCATTTTAGAAAGAAGACACCCAAAGTATGGTGAGTTCATGTATGATTCAATTATTTTTCACAAGTTAGCGGAAAATGACACTTTCTGAGAAAAAAAAAAGTTTCCATTTCTGCTAACTTCTAGCAAAAAAAATAAAAATCTCCCATGGACTCACTATGCCCATCAGCGAATACCTTGGGGTGTCTACTTTCCGAAATGGGGTCATTTGTGGGGTGTGTTTACTGTTCTGACATTTTGGGCGGGGCTAAATTGTGAGCAACCCTGTAAAGCCTAAAGGTACTCGTTGAACTTCCGTCCCCTTTACGCACCTAGGCTGCAAAAAAGTGTCACACATGTGGTATCGCCATACTCAGAAGAAGTAGTGCAATGTGTTTTGGGGTGTATTTTTACATATACCCATACTGGGTGAGAGAAATATCTCAGTAAATTGACAACTTTGTATAAAAAAATGGAAAAAGTTGTCATTTACAGAGATATTTATCTCACCCAGCATGGGTATATGTAAAAATACACCCCAAAACACATTCCCCAACTTCTTCCGAGTACGGCGATACCACACTTGGTGTGACACTTTTTTGCAGCCTAGGTGCGCAAAGGGGCCCAAATTCCAATGATTACTTTCAGGATTTCACAGGGCATTTTTACGCATTTGGATTCCAAACTACTTCTCACGCTTTAGGGCCCCTAAAATGCCAGGGCAGTATAAATACCCCACATGTGACACCTTTTTGGAAAGAAGACACCCCAAGGTATTCCATGAGGGGCATGGCGAGTTCATAGAATTTCTTCTTTTTTTTTTTTTCTTACAAAGTCTCATATTCCACTAACTTGTGACAAAAAATAAAATTTTACATGAACTCGCCATGCCCCTCACGGAATACCTTGGGGTGTCTTCTTTCCAAAATTGGGTCACATGTGGGGTATTTATACTGCCCTGGCATTTTAGGGGCCCTAAAGCGTGAGAAGAAGTCTGGAATATAAATGTCTAAAAATGCCCTCCTAAAAGATACTCATTGGAATTTGGGCCCCTTTGCGCATCTTGGCTGCAAAAAAGTGTCACACATGTGGTATCGCCGTACTCAGGAGAAGTAGGGCAATGTGTTTTGGGGTGTATTTTTACATATACCCATTCTGTGTGTGAGAAATATCTCTGTAAATGACAACTTTTTCAATTTTTTTATACAAAGTTGTCAATTTACTGAGATATTTCTCTCACCCAGCATGGGTATATGTAAAAATACACCCCAAACCACATTGCCCTACTTCTCCTGAGTACGGCGATACCACATGTGTGACACTTTTTTGCAGCCAAGATGCGCAAAGGGGCCCAAATTCCAATGAGTACCTTTAGGATTTCACAGGGCATTTTTAAGCATTTGGATTCCGTGAGAAGTATGGCGAGTTCATGTGAGATTTTATTTTTTGTCACACGTTAGTGGAATATGAGACTTTGTAAGAAGAAAAAAATTAAGAAAAAATTTCCGCTAACTTGTGCCAAAAAAAAAAATCTTCTATGAACTCGCCATGCCTCTCAAAAGTGATCTTTATAGTTCCGCAGCGGTTTCTAGGGTGTTTTTGCAGTGATCAGAAAAAAATAATTCTGTCACTGCGGTGGGGCGGACTGAACGCAAGTGTGCGCACAAGATCAGGCCTGATCGGGCGAACACTGCGTTTTTTGTAGAGCCTATAGAACATGTCCTATTGGACAAGAAAAGGCATTTTCTATATAGTTCTGGCAATGTGCGGATCCGCAAAACACATACGGACGTCTGAATGGAGCCTTACAGGGGGGTGATCAATGACAGGGGGGTGATCAGGGAGTCTATATGGGGTGATCAGGGGTTAATAAGTGACAGGGAGGGGGGGGTGGTGTAGTGTAGTGTTTGGTGCTACTTTACACAGCTGCCTGTGTCCTCTGGTGGTCGATCCAAGCAAAAGGGACCACCAGAGGACCAGGTAGCAGGTATATTAGACGCTGTTATCATAGCGTCTAATATACCTGTTAGGGGTTAAAAAAATCACATCTACAGCCTGCCAGCGAATGATCGCCACTGGCAGGCTGTAGATCAACTTGTTTACCTTGCGATCCTGTGAACGCGCGCACCTGTGAGCGCGCGTTCACAGGAAATCTCGGCTCACGCGAGATGACGCCTTTCGGCTTTAATCAATAACACCTTTTATTCTTATTCCTCATTTTCCCCCCTTTTCCCTTTTTCTTTGGCCTCATGCACGCGACTGTTGTTTTGGTCCGCCTCCGAGCTGCCGTTTTTGCTGCTCGGATGCGGACCCATTCACTTTGTGGGCAAGAATAGGCAGTAATATTAAAGGCTGTCCGTGCCGTTCCGCAATTTGCTGTTTGCAGACCGCAAAAAACGGAACGGTCGTGTGCATGTAGCCTTCTTTCCTTTTTTTTTTCCCCTATCCCTTTCCCAACTCAATCAACCCAAACCCACCCACCCTCTCTTGCGATGCGTTTTTTTTTAAATTTCTTTAATAAGTGAACAATCAATACATGGAAAACGGAAAGTGAAGGGGGAGCCATAAAAAGATCTTCCACTTCCAACCTCTCCATATCTTGGACCATTTATCCTCAAAATGTCTTTGTTTATATAAGACCTTCTCATATCTCCTAACTTTATTGACCAAGTACAACCATTCATTAACCTTAGGAATAATTTGTGAGATCCAAACTCGAACAATCAACAATCTGGCTAAAAACATAATTCTAGTCAAAAGACTCTTTTTATCCTTATAGCAATTTACCCTGGTTAAGTCGTTCAATAGCCAACATTCAGGTACAAACGGGATTACTGCCCTCAGTTTTTGGGTGATAGACTTCTGAATTGAATCCCAATAAACTTTAAGATCCGAACATAACCAAAGCATATGCAGGAAATCGGCCCGCTGTTCATAACATCACGGGAACTTCGAGGATTCTCTTAGTCCACAGTTATTGAGCCAAATCGGCCTGATATACACTTTGTGTAAAATATTAAACTGTACCATATTGTTGATCGAGCACCGTAGTGCTCGGGGGCTCAGGCCGAACACATCGGGATGTTCGGGGGCTCGGGCCGAACACATCGGGATGTTCGGGGGCTCGGGCCGAACACATTGAGTATAATGGAAGTCAATAGGAGAACCCAAGCATTAAACCAGGTACCCCCTGCTCTGAAGAGGGGAGGGTGTCTGGTTCATAGGAAAATGTCAGAAATTTATGGAAACGCCACCGAACTGGTTCAGGAACAGCATGGGGAGGATGTCTGGAGGCATCTTGGACTCGCAGATTGCTGCTGGAAACAATGTTGTCCGATTAGTACGCCACTTTTACAGACTGACAATAATGCGCACAAAACCGAATAAAAAATCGATTTTAGAGGGAAAATTGTTAGGAAACATTCTTTCCTGTATATTTACGTGTATATAAAGTGCAAGTGCTGCCAAAAATTACAAGGAAGAGGCACTCCGATACAACCTGTATATCACATAAAGGAGGGCCTCATTCACATTGTGGTACAATTGTTCAGGTAGTGGGACTCCTACACTCATAAAGCCTATGCACTAAGTGAAAGGGCTGCCAAAAATTACATGGAACCGGCACTGCAATACAATCTTTATTATATTACACATAAAGGAGGGCATCATACACACCCTTGAAAAATTATGATTGATGGCCTGCTGGTGACCCCCTAAAACATTTGGAGCAATGGCCTGCTGATCTGACCATATAAAACATTAGGGGTGAGGGTCTGCTACTGAGCTGACCCTCTAAAACATTATTGGTGAGGGCCGCTGCAGCTTTGGTGACTCTAGTTAACCTGGGGCTGATCGCACGTCCCCGTGACGGCGACGATCCATTCGGATGTCTGGCCTATTAACTTTCGATGTTATTGTCAGCGCCAACCATGGTGACCAAGGGTAACAGGGAATCTGGAGAGGGAGCCTGAGAAACGGCTACGGCTACCACATACAAGCAAGGCAGCATGCGCGCAAATTACCTATTAGGTATAATTAGGTGAGAGCCTGCAGGTGAGCTGACCCAGTAAAAGATTTTAGGTGTGGGCCTGCAGGTGATCTGACCCTGTAATAGATTTTAGGTGCGGGCCTGCTGGTGAGCTGAGCCTGTAAAAGATTTGAGGTGCGGGCCTGCAGGTGGGCTGACCTTCTAAAAAATTAAATGCAAGGGCCTTTAGGTGAGCTGACCCTGTAAAAGATTTGAGTTGCGGGCCTGTGTCACTACCAGAGCTTTGAGACGTTCTCACAGCTCTGTTTCTCCACCCCTGTGATGATGTCACTACTAGAGCTTGGAGGAGTTCCCTCTGCCCTGTTTCTCCGCCCCTATGATGAGGTCTTTACTTTCTGTTTTCCTTCCTCCCAGCTGTCCCTCCTGTGTTTGATTTCGCTGCCTTTAAATCACTCCTCCTCCTTTGTAGAGGTGCGGATTATACTTTTCATTTGAGCTGTATCTCTCGCTGGAGTATCTTCACCTGTGTGATATCTTTTCACTGGATCTGTGTTCTGTGAAGCATGTACTTCGGATATTGTCTGCTGACTTTGGATCTGTTTTCACTGCAGCTGCAGCTCCTTCAGTTAAGTGTTCAGACATTGTGTGTTTCTGTTTCTTTGCTGACTGGATCCGAGGCGACCCCGGTTCCGTCCATATACTGAGCAGGGCACTGGTGGCCGTGCCCCTTCCACTATTGTAGGGGTTTCAGTGGTCATCAGCCTTAGGTACGCGGGCATGTCTCGATCCACCATCTGGATCTGGACATGTGCATAGCAGCTTAGGGAGAGCTTTTAGGGTCTGACAGGGGTCACCCTTTATCCTCCCTAGTTTGGGTCAGGTCAGTTGCTATTCACTGTGTAGGCTCTTGTTGCTCACTTACAGCCGTGACAGCCTGCTGGTGAGTTGACCCTGTAAAGGATTTGAGGTGCGGGCTTGCTGGTGAGCTGACCCTGTAAAAGATTTTATGTGTGGGCCTGTGGGCAGGTGAGGGCCTGCAGGTGAGCTGACCCTCAATAAAATTATATGCAAGGGCCTTCAGGTGAGCTGACCCTGTAAAAGATTTGAGGTGC
Organism: Bufo gargarizans; assembly: GCF_014858855.1. Lineage (NCBI taxonomy): Eukaryota > Metazoa > Chordata > Amphibia > Anura > Bufonidae > Bufo > Bufo gargarizans. The sequence continues at coordinate 363,388,879 of NC_058085.1, forward strand.
GGGCCTGAAGGTGAGCTGACCCTGTAAAAGATTTGAGGTGCGGGCCTGCAGGTGGGCTGACCTCCTAAAAAATTTAATGCAAGGGCCTGCTGGTGAGATGACCCTGTAAAAGATTTGAGGTGCGGGACTGCTGGTGAGATGACCCTGTAAAAAATTTGAGGTGCGGGCCTGCTGGTGAGCTGACCCAGTAAAAGATTTGAGGTGAAGGCCTGCTGGTGAGCTGACCCTCTAAAAGATTATATGCGAGGGCCTGCAGCTGAGCTGAACCCCTAAAATATTATATGCGAGGGTCTGCAGCTGAACTGACCCTCTAAAAAATTATATGCGAGGGCCTGCAGCTGAGCTGACCTTGTAAAACATTATATTTGAAGGGCATATATGCGAGGGCATTATATGAGACAAATAAGAATGTTGATATGATGGAAGAGGATGAGAAAATGAAGATTCAACCATATACCTTTGTTTGTGGTGGAAGGGGTGCATGGGAATACAGTGTATTCAGTACATTATAAACAACACATTTAAAGTGCCTTTATGTTCAGCCGCTTTCCTCTGGTGGAGTCGAGAAGTCATGGTCAATCCAGGCCTTGTTCATTTTTATAAGAGTCAACCTGTCAGAATTTTCAGTTGACAGGCGGATACGCTTATCTGTTATAATGCCACCAGCAGCACTAAATAACCGCTTAGACACAATGCTGACGGCAGGGGAGGCCAGCACCTCCAAAGCGTAGAGCGCAAGTTTGTGCCACGTGTCCAGCTTGGACACCCAGTAGTTGTAAGGCACTGAGGGATCATTGAGGACGCTGACGCGGTCTGCTATGTACTCCTTCACCATCTTCCAAAATTTTTCTCTCCTTGTGACACTAGGCTGCGCATCAGGGTGAGGGTGCTGGCGGGGTTTCATGAAACTGTCCCAGGCTTTGGAGAGTGTTGCCCTGCCTCTGTTGGAACTGCTGTGTGTTCCCCTTGTCTCCCCTCCTCGGTTGCCCATGGAACTACGGACTCTGCCTCCAGCGTTGTCAGATGGAAATTTGACAACGATCATCCTCCTGATTTGTTGACCTAACCACAACCTCAGTGATTGACAACTGTGTCTCATCCTCTTCATCAACCTCTTGAGACAGTAATTGCGGTTGACTCATTGGCAACTGTGTCTCATCATCATCCACCTCATTAAACTCCAATTGCCGTTCACCACTGTCATGTTCTTGTGACTGTGGATGTTAAAGAGGTTGGGAATCAGGGCACAAGATCTCTTGTTCCTCTTCAAGCCTGCTTGGCGAGAGGGCCAAATCAAGTAATGTCGCTGAAAAGTGCTCCTCGGAATATCCGAGTGTGGGATCACTTGTTTGGCCAGACTGTAAATGGTGGGAGGAAGGAGGATCAGGGTGAGGATTGTGTAGACCAGACTCCTGGCTACTGAGACTGGACTTGGTGGAAGACAGAGTGGTGCTTAACCGACTGGAAGCATTATCTGCTGCAATCCAACCGACCACCTGCTCAAACTGGGCTGAGTTCAAGAGTGGTGTCCTGCGCCACCCTGCAAACTGGGACAGAAAGCTAGGTATCGTGGATGATTGGGTTTCTTGTGCTCTGGCAGCAGGCACAGTTTCTCCGCGCCCAGGCCTCTGCGTGCACCATCAGCATCTCGGACACTTCCCCGTCCCTACTGCTCGCCTTCTTCATTTTAAATGTGATATATTCTTGAAATTACAGTAGGGTAGGATTTGGAAGTGTATGTGCAAAAAAAGTACAACAGTATTTGTGATGAGGAAACGTTATAGAGGACAGGTACCACCGGTAATGTCACAGTTCGTAGTGTCTACGGAAAAAGTGCACTGGATGTCACTGATATTTTAGGGATGCGCAAACTTTAGACAGGAGATGTGGCGCGGATAATTTAACAGTCCGCAGCGGACACCGTCTATGGAAAAAGTGTACTGGATGTCACTGATATTTTAGGGATGCGCACACTTGAAACTGGAGATGTGGCGCGGATAATTTAACTGTACGCAGGGGACACCATCTACGGAGAAAGTGCATTGGATGTCACTGATATTTTAAGGATATGCACACTTTAAACAGGAGATGTGTTGCGAATAATTTAACTGTTTGCAGCGGCCTATTACGCGGTATTTAGCGCAGGATGTGCTGAAAATATATATTGCTGCTGTCACACACAATAGTCCTTAAAAGGACTTTTGGGTTTCTGAAAAAAAAATTGTATAGAAATCTTCCTATTACACTCCCTACACTGTCTGTCCCGTCTTATGCACTGCATTCGCTAACACTGAGCTATTTAGCGCAGGATGCGCTACAAACATATATTACTGCTGTCACACACAATAATTCTTGAAAGGACTTTTGGGTCTCTGAAACATTTTTGTACACTTATAATATTCGATTTCACTCCCTACACTGTCTGTCCCTTCCTATCCTCAGCTCTCCCTGACTTAGAATGAGCCGAACATGCGTCATCGGGTGCTATATAGCACCCGATGACGCATTCCAGCCAGCCAATCACTGTAATGCCAGTAGCCAACATGGCTACTGCCATTACAGTGAGGGCAGTACTTAGCTGCACGTTTATTGGCTGCTTAGCAGCTGTGAAACCTGCGGGGAGGAGACTCGAGCATTGCACTTGAGCACATGTGGTACTCGGCCGAGTACCGCCATGTGCCGAGCATAGCGATGCTCCAGCCGAACTGGTATTCGGCCGAGCATGCTCGATCATAACTACACCTTAGCCAAAAACTTCCCTGGATGACCAGATTCACAAAACTGTTTTTGTCCCTTGAAGAAGAGTCTCTGCTGGACCTTATCAAGGAGAAAATCCGAGTACTCCCGAGTTGTGTTTTGCATCACCCTTCTATTCTCCCAGATACCGCAGCAGCTTTTAAGACCCTCTCTCTCATCCCATAGTCCTTTCTTAAATTTGAGATGTCACATACAAACAGCCCCCTAATAAATGCCTTAAACATATCCCAAACCCATTGAATTTTAGCTGATTTATAATTGACATCCCCAAAAAAAACACCATCTGGTAAAATGAAGTAAAAAAAAATAAATCATTTTTATTTATAAAAAAATACCAAATTTACCAAAAATTTGGAAAGTTCAGGTCTGAAGTCACTTTGTGAGGCTTACATAATAGAAACTTCCCAAAAATGACCCCATTCTAGAAACTACACCCCTCAAGGTATTCAAAACTGTAGGTGTTCCACAAGAATTAAAGGAAAATAGAGATACAAATTCAAAATTTCACTTTTTGGGCAGATTTTCCATTTTAATATTTTTTTTCCAGTTACAAAGCAAGGGTTAACAGCCAAACAAAACTCAATATTTATGGCCCTGATTCTGTAGTTTACAGAAACACCCCATATGTGGTCATAAACTGCTGTACGGGCACACGGCAGGGCGCAGAAGTAAAGGAATGCCATACGGTTTTTGGAAGGCAGATTTTGCTGGACTGGTTTTTTGACACCATGTCCCATTTGAAGCCCCCCTGATGCACCCCTAGAGTAGAAACTCCAAAAAAGTGACCCCATTTTAGAAACTACGGGATAAGGTGGAAGTTTTTTTGGTACTAGTTCAGGGTACATATGATTTTTGGTTGCTCTATATTACACTTTTTGTGAGGCAAGGTAACAAGAAATAGCTGTTTTGGCCCCGTTTTTTTTGTTATTTACAACATTTATCTGACAGGTTAGATCATGTGGTATTTTTATAGAGCAGGTTGTCACGGACGCAGCGATACCTAATATGTATACAATTTTTTTATTTATGTAAGTTTTACACAATGATTTCATTTTTTAAACAAAAAAAATCATGTTTTAGTGTCTTCAAAGTCTGAGAGCCATATTTTTTTCAGTTTTTGGGCAATTATCTTAGGTAGGGTCTCATTTTTTGCGGGATGAGATGACTGATTGGCACTGTTTTGGGGTGCATATGACTTTTTGATCGCTTGCTATTACACTTTTTGTGATGTAAGATGACAAACAATGGCTTCTTGTACACCTTTTTTTTTTTTTTACGGTGTTCACCTGAGGGGTTAGATCATGTGATATTTTTATAGAGCCGGTCGATACGGACGCGGCGATACCTAATATGTATAATTTTTTTTATTTATGTAAGTTTTACACAATGATTTCATTTTTGAAACAAAAAAAATTATGTTTTAGTGTCTCTATAGTCTGAGCGCCATAGTTTTTTCAGTTTTTGGGCGATTATCTTGGGTAGGGTATGATTTTCGCAGGATGAGATGACGGTTTGATTGGCACTATTTTGGGGTGCGTATGACTTTTTGATCGCTTGCTATTACACTTTTTGTGATGTAAGATGACAAACAATGGCTTTTTTTATACAGTTTTTTTTTTTTACGGTGTTCACCTGAGGGGTTAGGTCATGTCCTTTCTTGGACATCCTTAGAAAAATCTGGAAAAAAGGACAATTTACTGCCATTATGAACAATAGGGGGGCACTCTCTGACCCTCTTAAGGACCATGTCTCTATCCCGGGAAACAAGAACCTTAGCTAGAAGAACCCGAGGTGGTCATTCGGGATTTGGGTTGTCCATCATATTTTTCAATGTATTTATTCCAGACAAAAACACATTGAGAAATCTCCTGCTTCCCTTTTCTGTATTATGAAGCTGGCTGCCTGTGGCCACCACTAGGTGGAGCTCAGTGCAAAGGAATTTATTCAGGCTGAAATTATCTCTTTGCACTGAGCTCCCCCTATTGGCATCTGTATGAAAGTGCAGGGTTTTTACTTTGTGAAGAGAGAGAGGAGGAGTTCCCCGCAGGGCCTCCTCAGGGCCCCATAGCGGTTTTGTGGTGTGCCTCCATTAAAGGTATGTGACCGCCCTAGGTGTCTCTGCTCTAGGTTCCCTCATGTACTGATTCTGCTCTAGGTCCTCCCCCACTTCTAGTTCTTTCCTCCCTTATAATTTAAGATTATTAAGGTAAGGAAAGGCCTTGCATTGGCTGTAATAATAATAAAAAATCAGGTGCGAATTGTAAATGCGGCACCCTTCCTCCACATCTCCCTGAAGACCATTTTTAAATATTGGCAAGTATGCAGCAACAGGAACCTTTCCCTGCAACCAGATAAAACTAAAAACCTGTCCCTACATGATAAAGATTCCCAGTACAGATCAGGAATACAAGATTTCAGGTCCCTCCCCTGCACGTGTCCCGCTGTGCCACCAGATGGCGCTGGGTGCAACCAATGCTGTGGGACATCATGTGACGGTACAATATGTAACAATGAGATTTCCATGCAACTGCCATATGATTTTTTGCTTTAAATACATTTTGATGGGATTCTCCTGCAAATTCTAAAACTGATGGGACTTTTTCCCGTCTCATGCAACATTTAATTAGATTTTATTTATTTTATTTTTTTTCAAGAAAATAATAAAATAATATAATGGGAAATACAAGTTATGTGATAGCGCTATGTGCCGCGGCAGTGATGTAAATATAAGGGGTGCAGAGGTGGGGGATGTACCCAGGCCATGGAGCCGCATCCTACCACTCTGGTCCAGGGCAGACTTATGCATGAGTTATAATGGCGCACTTGCTAATCCAATGGGTAACCGAAAACAAGTAGAAGGACACTTCCGGGTGGGCGCACACCGCCGCTGCCGCACAGACACAGCATTCAATCAACAGCTTCCAAATGCAGGTGGTTAAACTGAAGTAGATTATAGCAGCTGCCGTGTGAAGCGAATACATTTCGGGGAGCGACCAGTAGTCGGTCTCTCCCCGAGATATTAAACAGAAGAAAGTGAAGGGGTACCTTGTAGACAGACCAGATAGATATGAGAGAGATTCTATGTATCCTTATTGCAGTTTAATTGACATTTGATGTTGGGGGCTTTATTCCCGTGGAGTACGAGGGACATGGCATTGCGGGTGATCACAGTATAGTGCCAGGTTTTAAATGCTCCTTCCGTAAAGAAACTCAGCAAAGAGTGCTCCGTGCAGACACTGAACCAGCAGGGGATGTTGGAAGATGTGAAGTTAGAAGAATCCGCAAAATTCTGTATGTATCTTGGGAAGTTGTGGAAAGTCCCGAGGCTTAAAGCGGTTGTCTCGTCTCAAGCACTGGTGGCATATCACAATGTCTGATAGCTACAGGTCCCACCTCTGGGAACGAGCCCACAATGTGAAGGAGAGCAGATTGAGCATGCGCAGTCGCCCTCCATTCATTTCTATTGCACTGCCAAAAACAACCAAACACTGGCTTGGCTATTTCCATCAAGCCTCATTCACACGTCAGTGTTCGGTCAGTGATTTCCATCAGTGATTTTGAACCAAAACCAGGTGCGGCTCAAAACACAGAACAGGTGCAGATCTTTTCCTTATACCTTATGTCGGTGCAGTCTCCAATCCTGGTTTTAACTCGAAATCACTGACCAATACACCGACGTGTGAATTAGGCTTCAACCCTATAGAAGCGAATGGAGCGGTGGCCGCTCTTGCGCGGTGTGCTTCCCATTCAATCTTATGGGCCTTTCCAAAAATAACCGAGCGTGAAGCTCAGCTATTTTGAGCAGTGCCATAGAAATGAATGGAGGGTGGCCACGCATGCGCAGTCCGCTCTCCTTCACTTTGCGGGCTCTGTTTTAGAGATAGGTATGGGTCCCAGAGTGGGGACGCACAGCTATCAAACATTGGCGGCATATGATAGCAATATGCCACCAATGTTTGAGGTGACACAACCCCTTTAATATTTTTTTTTTTAAAGCAGACACAAGTGCCTCTCCACTCACCCTGTGTCTCTTCATTAACCCTCAACTCCTCTGCAGTACTGAAAGGGTTATTATCCTCCTTGCTCTGCCACTGCTAAGCAGCATTGGCTATAATACTGCGCTACTGAACTCATTTCGTTGCCTGAGCCATTTAGGTTCCAACTTCCTAGCATGCTAGTCTCTTGCTAAGGTGTTTGTTCTCTGTTGTCTGCCCGTGTACTGACTGCTGCCTGTTTTCTGCATTCTGACCCACTGCTGGTGGACCTGACCTGTGCCTATTTACTACTGTGATCCTCTGCTGCCAGCCCTGAACTCAGACTTCTTTCTCATGTCTGTATGTACTCTGCCTTCCCTGACCTCTGCCTGTTACTGATTATAAGTTTTTCCCGATCATTCAGTGCTCCACACCAATGTCTCTGGCCCCTGAGGGTCGGCTGTCTACCATGCCAACACTACTTCAAGAGGTAGCGGCCTGGTCGCTCCCCTGCAATGAAGTTTAGTTCCCTCTACTGGGGCTAAAGGATGAATACCAGGGAACTGCCAGGACAACACCCTTAGGTTTAACCCAAAGTCAAGCCGGCATGTTGACACAGTGGTTCCACACCCACTGCCGTGATAGGATTTTTATGGATATTACTGTTAAGGACAATGGTTGTGGAACCATTGTGTCAACTAACCGGTTTGATATTGGGCTAGACCTGTGGGACAAGGACTGACAGGCAGAACACAAGACAATCCAAGGCAAAACACAGGCAGAACCAAACTGCAGACAAACAGGCAGAGAACATGCAAAATCTACGGAACAGACTTCAGGACACAGTTCACCCATAGCAGGTACAAGTTCAGATGGAACAGACACAGGAAACAGTTCAGACACAACAAGTCCAGAAGCAGGAACTTGGCAAGGCAGATCAGACAAGACCTAGCACTTGGGAATCCATAGGAAAACAGAACTAGGACAAAATTCAGACCACACATGGAACAGACTCCAGAACATGAAAAACAGAAATAGGATAAAAAATAAAGTCAGACGGCCGACAAACTACACAGAAGCCAAACACAGAACGTGCAGAAGATCCAACAGAATCTGAAATTGCAACAGTCAGAGACTGGACACTCAACTCTATAACAAGGCAACAACTCAGGAAATATATAGCAGACTTTAAGGGGTTAACCGACCTCTGAAATGCCCCCCCATACGCCCGGGCCCCTCACACACAACGTACTTACCTCACTCCCCAGCAACCGCGTTGCTTCTGAAGCCGGCATCCCCCGCGGGTGACGCTAGGGAGCCTCGTCTCCGTCACTGCCTGCCATTGGCTTCCCCCACCTCCCCGACGCCGGATGTTTTCATCCGCGCAACATGGAGATGCAGCGGCGGCCATGGAGCAAGGTAAGTACATTGTGTGTGAGGGGCCCGGGCATATGGGGGGGGGGCATTTCAGAGTTTGGATAACCCCTTTAACAAACTCATTAGTCAAACAGATGCAGACACACACAAGACCAAGGAACATTAACACACGCAATACTGAACTGGGGAGAGATACAAAGCACCTTGGCACCAATTCACATCCAGAAGTAACCGAGGCCAGGGCGCGTGGAACAGTGGCAACATGAACTTCCATTCAAACCCACAAGAAGCTGACGTCTGAGCGGTACAAACACTGGTGAAACGCCATTGTAAGAATTAGAGTTTATCAATCAGCCATCTACAGTATTCATTGGAAAAGAGGAAATTTCATAATAGGATGTCAGCGGGTTGTGTCATATTTCCTCTCCAATGTGCGGGCACCTTATCGGTCGTTGACTAATTTCTGTCATAATTACTTAAGAGGATGGAAATGTCCTTGACCGCCTTTCAAGCATGTATCCGTCTTAGTATTCTGTTGCTGTGGGTTACGCTTGTCCTCGTTACTGGTGCAGTGCCACCAATGTCGACTGGTGATCTGTTATTTGACTGAACTCATGCATATTACATCACTATGCACCTGAAATGTGATAATTACTAGGACATGCTAGCTCATTAGATCTCCCCGCACTTACTTGTGTCATACAAAGCATGCTATATTGGGATGTTATGTGATGTGATATGTTGCTGTGAAAAGCCGGAGAGGAAGGGGTAAAATGTATCTGCACTGTTGTGGGTAAAACATCCTTTGTGTACTTTGCTGATCATTTAGGGTGTATAATTGATATGCGATGACATCACAAGTAGCCTGTGAATGTGAAATGCCCTCTGGGATTCATATACCTTCAGACAGAATCTCAATGGGTGTTCCAGTTATATATGTATTGAACCACACTGTATATTATGTTTAATGCACTGTGAACTGCCAGAGGGACAGAACTATACTGAGTCGGTGATCAGTGGAAGGCCAGCAAAACTCCTGCGTGATAGTTCGCCAGTAGGTGGAGGGGTGAGTGACACTTTCAAACTGGGGCACCATCTCAGGGCAGTGAAAACAGCTGAGCACCGCAGTGGAAAAGGGTAGCTCGGAGTAGGAGTAGAAAACTTGCACATCCTGGCTCCCACAAACTTGAGCGTTAGTGGACCTTGATAGGGTTAAAGGGGTTGTCCGGGTTCAGAGCTGAACCCGGACAGCCCTCCATTTTCACCCCGGCAGCCCCCCTGACATGAGCATCGGAGCAGTTCATGCTCCGATGCTCTCCTTTGCCCTGCGCTAAATTGCACAGGGCAAAGGCATTTTTAGTAGTTCCGGTGACGTACCGGGGCTCTCCATGGGCTGACAGGAACCCCGGTGACGTCACCGGCACTGAAGGGCGGTATTTAACTCTGCCCTAGCCAGTAAAATGGCTAGGGCAGAGCTAAAGGCCGCCCCTCAGAGCCGGTGACGTCACCGAACACACTGCCGGGCGGAAGTTACCGCCCGGCAGTGTGTTATTGAAAACAAAAGAGCCCGTGCCCTGCGCGAATTAGCGCAGGGCACAGGAGCGCATCGGAGCATGAGGTGCTCCGATGCTAGGCTTAGGGGTGCTGCCGGAGTGAAAATAAGGGTATGTACCCGGACAACCCCTTTAACTGTAAGAGACACAGCAGAGCTGACCTATAGGTCAGTGGAAGGGTCATACCCAAGGCCATCAAACTTCCTGCATGATAGCTAGCTAGCAAGTAGAGGTGTAACCTCCAACTGGTGCACCATTTCTAGAGTAGGTGTAGCCGACTGGCACTTCCTAGCTGACACACCCTGTTTACTTTTTTTCTTTTCTGTTTTAACTTCCCCATAACCACTCATGTCCCACTCCTCCCTATCCTTGCGATGCGTCTCAGAACCCTCTATCATCCCAATACAAGCAACAAAAAAAGAAAGGAAAGAAAGAAAGACTAAGAAAGAGAATAGGAGAAGTCAAGGGAAATGGAATCATAAAATTGGGGATGAGGAAGATTAAGACCTCCAAGCCTCCCATATCCTAGTCCACTTCTCCTGACTATTTCTTTGCCTATATAGGACATTCTCATAATTGTTAACCCTATTAACCAAGTTTATAAAAGTGTTAAAATTTGGTAATATTCGTGAAAACCAGACTCGAGTGATCAAAAGTCTCGCCAACAACAGTATTCTATTCAAAAGAATCATTTTATATTTATGGCAATTTACCTTAGAAAGATCACTCAATATGCAACATTCAACTATAAATGGAATTGAGAGTCTCAATTTATGAGTAACAAAGTTTGATAATCGCAATCCAGTATTCTTTTAGTTCTGGACAAGACCAGAGCATGTGTAAGTGATCAGCCCCAAAAGAATCACACCATTCATTCTTCACCACTTGTGTAACATATCAAATATTATTTTTTTGCCAATACTGGTCCCTGGCAATTTTATCTAAAACCCAAAGGGCATGCCAAAGGGGAGTACACTGCAGAGATCCTTTAATTCCCTGCCATCTTCTAATAGTGTCCCATGCCTTGGATCAGCCATCCTCAAAATGTGGCCCTCCAGCTGTTGCAAAACTACAACTCCCAGCGTGCCTGAACAGCCTACAGGTATCAGCCTACAGCAGGGCATTATGGGAGTTGTAGTTTTACAACAGCTGGAGGATGCCTGCCTTGGATAGTAGCTTTTTAGCCTCTCAGTACTCCTGTTGCATATTAATCAATTGCCCCGATTCCAATAATGTGAATATGTTATTGTACAAAGATCTCCTCACCAAAGTGGTACACAATACACTTTTCTCCCAGTCACGATATTGCCATAATTGCCCGGCTATATAATTCAATCCTCCCTGTTCCAACGGCCTGTATATGTATTCCAATTTAAGCCTTACCCGCTTTCTTCCCCACAACAAATCGTTAATTCTCTCGATAAGCTAAAACCTATCCTCTATCCATATAGGTGAATTCCTGAGGATAGAGGAGCTGTGGCAAAATCACCATCTTAAGACCAAGCAGACTCTGTCAGCTCTGGATAAAGGAAGTCGGAGCCATATCCCAATTTTTTACATCAATTTAGTTAATAATGGAATCAAATTAAGCCGTAGAAAATCTTCGATTTTGGGGATATATTCATGGCCAAATATTGAAGAGCTGCCACACCCTTGAGCATCAGTGGACCTGGATGAGGTTAACTGCCAGAGACACAGCAAAGCTGGGCCGGGTCAGAGGTCAGTGGAGGGATCATTTCCAAGGCGTCCTCACACTGGGAGCACGTTTCTATGAGTCCATGTATGGAGGTGCCAGATAGGACCTTGTGCTCATTGTGCAGTCTGTAGCACAGCTGTATCATAGAACATGTCTGCTGGGAGAAAATTGCAACTGGAGGTAGAAAGCCAGCAAAACTCCTGCATGATAGCTAGCTAGAAAGTGGAGGTGAGGGACACTTTCCAACTGATACACCATCTCAGGCCTTAGGGCAGTTAAAGCAGCTAAGAACTTCAGTAGAGAGGGTAACCTAAAGCAGGGGAAGCTGACTTTTTCCTAGCTACCACACTCTTAAGTATTAGATGATATTTGGAGAAGCCAAATCAAGATTAAGGAATAGCCAGCTTGCTGCAAGAGAAACGCCTGAGCAAATAGTGGCGTGCAGACTGTGTTCGTAAAGTGTGTCGGGATAAGAAAAAAACTGGGAGGTGAAGAGATGACAGTGCAGAGCGTGCCGTCTGCACCACGAGGAGAATTGCTGTAGCCTCTGAGCTGCAAAAGCCATCTTCATTGCTGTCACGAAGAAGGAGACTCTGAGCTCGTCTGGTTCCTTCCACCATCCTTGAGCCACACAAAGCAGAGGGCCAAACAGATCATTCGGTGATGTCTGACTGCCCTTACACTTCCAAAAACAAATCCCAGCTGTCTCCTGTGGTAATGTTCTCTGACCTGCCAACTTCTGGCCACCGCTTTTTGTCAGAGGATTAAAGAAAGAATGTAAATCTGTGACCGGAGCGAGAAGAAAATATGTTTACCTCCAGACTTATCCAAACTAAGTGACCTTTTGTGAACTCTGTGCCTCGGAAGCCACCGAATGTGTAAAAAGAGATCAGTATTTGCTGTTGATAAGATTCAGTTCACTTTGGCGCTGTTTCTTGTTATGTTTGGGTTTTGCTGGAACCTAAATGGAGATCTGGCGGGCACCATTAGAGCCCAGTGGGACCTTTCTTACCAGTCATGACTCAGAAGTGTCCTCCAGCAATCAGCTGTAATCTGTGAGAAAATCGGTCAGTAGGTGTTCAATTTCCCTGCAGCACCACCACAGGAGAAAAGAAGCATTACACAGCGTCCATTCACTTCAATGGATTGTGTGCATAATACAGGACAGGTCCTCCAGAGTGGGAAATGCTCTTTGTAACCATTCTCTAAGATTTGAGGAACCTAACAGAGGACCCCCTGTATTAAGTCAGAATTACAACATGTTTTGGGCCTTAGTGACCAATACATTTTTTAATTCTGTATTCCAAGAGCTATAACTTTTTTATTTATTTATTTTTGTCAATGTAGCCGCATGAGGACTTGTTTTTTGCGGGACAAGTTGTAGTTTTTAGTTGCACCAACTTACCGATTAACTTTTATTAACTCTTTTTCGGGAGATGGGAAAAAATATTAATACTGCCGGATTTTTTTTACATTATAAATTTCGTGGCTTTTATTTTTCAGCATAGATTACATTCTAAGTTTATTCTCTGGGTCAGTACGATTACGATACCAAATACATATAGGGGGTCATTCACTAACTGATATATAGGCCAGTTTTCTGGTGTATACAGTATCTGATTCAGATTGCGGCACAAAGCTTATTCGCTCTGCAGTCTGTGACTTTACCCCGCTCACGCCAGGTCTAAAAAACGGAGCGTGGCATGGGCCCGAGGCACGGGCGGTCCAGCAGGCCCGTCTCATTTATCATTTTCTGCGCCTGTTTTAGGCTTATAAAAAGTTCTAAATCTACGTCAGCAAGGAAGCTGGCGGAGATTTAAACCCGCGGTGGATGTTCCGAAGTTACGTAGAGGCCGGGGGCTTTATATAACTTTGTCGGATCCACCGCCAGCGCAGGGGTTATTAAGACCAGTCTCTAAAACCCCTGTCTTAATAAATAACCCCCATAGGTTTTTAAGTTTCATAACTTTTTTATTTTTCCTTCTACAGAGATGTGCGAGGGCTTGATTTTTGCAGGATGACCTATAGTTTTCATTGGTATCATTTTGGTGAACATAACACTTTTTTGATTGCTTTTTTTTATTCCATTTTTTTGTGATGAATAAGCTGAAAAACAGCAATTCTGCCGTTCACAAATGTGATAATTGTGTAGTTTGTGGAAAGGATTTTATATTTGCAGTTTTTTCCAATTACATGTAAATCATTTTTTTAAGGGATTTTTATTTATTTATTTATAAAACGTAATTTAACTTTCCTTTTAACCATTTACTAGTCTCACAAGGGTGATCTTCAGATCCTTTCTATAATACACTGTACTGCTTATGCACTATACTTACAGTCACTATCTGATGACGTGCAGACCTTGGTGCCTTCATCAGGCTCCTTCTCTAATGGCTGATCTGGGCCTTTAGAGCAGGAGCTCAGCTGTCATGAGAGCGCCGGGCTCCTGCTCTTCGCTGCACAGGACAGTCGCGCGGGGCTTAGACTAGGCCCCTGTAAAAAGGCAACAACGTAGCCTAAGGGCCGTTACTGATCACCGTAAAAAAGCATGTTGGCTCTAATGGGTTAAGACGAGAAATTATGATAGATGTGGGAACAAAGCCCAATGGCGTGGGCCTTTGGTGTAACGTTTTAGTTTTCCGGTATTGAGATCCGTCATAGGGGCTCAATACCGGAAAAAAACTGATCAGTTTTGTCCCCATTCATTGTCAATGGGGAAAAAACTGAACTGAACGGAGCGCTCCAAAATGCATTCCGTTCCATTTAGTTGCGTTCCCATACCGGAGAGCAAACCGCAACATGTTGTAGTTTGCTTTCCGTCCTGGGATGCAGAGCAAGACGGATCCAGCATTACCCCAATGCAAGTCAATGGGGACGGATCAGTTTTCTCTGACACAATAGAAAACTGATCCATCTCCCATTGACTTTCAATGGAGTTCATCTTGGCTGTGTTAAAAATAATGCAACCGGATGCGTTTATAACGGATGCAGATGGTTGTATTATCAGTAACGGAAGCGTTTTTGCTGAGCCCTGCCGGATCCAGCAAAAACGCTAGTGTGAAAGTCGCCTAAGCTACAATCCTAGATGCAACTCATGGACAGGTGTTTCTGAAGCAGCCATATTTTTCTAATATTGTACAATTTCTTTAAGGATTCTGGATGTCTTAAAGGGGTCCTCTCACTAAAGTAAATAGCATTTATCATGTAGAGAAAGTTAATACAAGGCACTTACTAATGTATTCTGATTGTCCATATTGCTTCCTTTGCTGGCTGGATTCATTTTTCCATCACATTATACATGGCTCGTTTCCATGCTTACGACCACCCTGCAATCCAGCAGAGATGGTCGTGCTTGCACAGTATTGGAAGAAGCACCAGCCTACGTGCGTTCCCACGGCCCCGGCCATCAGAGAGCCTGGTGTTTTTTCCTATAGTGCGCAAGCACGACCACTGCTGCTGGAATTCAATGTGGTCATAACCATGGATACAAGCAGTGTATAATGTGATGGAAAAATGAATCCAGCCAGGAAAGGAGGCAATATGGAGAATCACAATACATCAGTAAGTGTCTTGATTTAACTTCCTCTACATGATAAATGCCATTTGACGAAGTGAAGCAAATCAGGAAATTGTTCAATTCACTGAAATGAGGTGTTGCACCAAGACGAACAGCTGGAGGTACTCTGCATACAGAAGACCATGCTAAGGCCTCATGCACATTGGAAGTCTGCAGGTGTAAGGTGTAAAGGTGTGGGGTGGCGTGGAAGCAATGGCAGGTGGAGGCATGTGGTGCAGTCTTGCAGTACCATTTAAAACGTTACCCTTTTTCTCCCCTAGGAGCGATACAGGGTAAAACACTGAAAAAATCTCCATATATGATCTGCTGCATGTGGAGACACTATGGGTCCATCCATACATTTCCATAGGTGCCTTCCATTTAGCATCCTTTGTGTCCACCCCATGTCTAGCTCTTTATCTCCTGAGAGTAAGCAATGAATGACAGCAAGCAAAGATCTTGAAAAAACAATGAGGAATTGATACACGATATATATTGCAAAATACTCTTTTAATAGATCTTTTTTTTAAACAAAATTGAAACAAAAATTGCATCAGTTTTGGTGCAAAAATAAAAACAAAACAAGTGCCAGCCTCGTCAATGCTACATTGCCACAATGCTAAGCACCAGCCGCCCTCCATTCACTTGGAACGCTTGAGTTTGGAGCAGAGCCGCAAGTGCTAAGGTGTGGCACCATGAAAAGACCGAAGAAGCAGTAGCAGGTATGAGCTTGCCCCCCTCTTTCACAGTTTCTGGAAGTGGGTACGTTGTGGCATTGGCAGGACGGTGGCAGCAAACAGGGCACTGTGTACAGATCTTTTGGCGCCTCGTGTTTACCGCCTTTCATTCTTCTTATGTTTGTCTTTGATCACTTCCCGATACATGGGTGACACGAGAAAGTATTATCTTCTTATAGGGTTAACCCATAACGCCCCATCACCAGTAGCCTTTCTACATTCACACAAATTCCAATGTTTTCCATTATTCGTATGACCATAATTTTTAGCGATTTTTGCACTTCTTTTTTTATTTGTAGGCATTTACTAGTGATGAGCAAATTTCTCGGGTCCAATTCTAATGAATCAGTTGGAAGATTCGATAAATTTGACCGAAGTCAAAAGTGGTCAGATTGTCCTGAAAATTGTTATATCTAAGCATTATCTTTATTAAAAAAAATTCAAATTTTTTTCTTCTCCCCTTTCAAGCTACTCAATGCCAAGACAGCATTAGTAATGTCAGAGTGACACTGACAGCTATGGGTAAACGCATGGTTGACGGTGTTAACGAACAGCCTGTTTAATAGCACACTTTAAAGAAGTTCCAAAAATTGTCCCTTATGGTCCCTTTGTACACAAACAGTGGTATTGAAAGAAACAGTGGCTTGTTCTGAACAGTCTGACACAGACTCATTAATATAGAGCTGACATATTCCACATATCAGTTACTCACTTTTAGCTACCAAAATAATTGTTTGTCGGGTTTTATATAGTGTTATTGATTTATTTTAGTTTTTTTTAGGATAAATGATAAAAATTTGTAGAAAAGTAAAAAATGTTTAATCTTTATTTTTGAAATTTCCCAAGGAAAACCAATATATAGAATGGGTTCCTTTTGTTTTGGCCGTCTTTCTATATATTGTGCGGTCCTTAACAGGTTAATCATGATTTATGTGAATATTTATTGTAATGGCGTAAGGAGATCATCTGAGGCAGATCTCAACACAAAAACAGGCTCCTTGTAGTTATGTAATTATAACATTATACGTGCATTCATCTCATGACTGAGCCACAGTCACTCCACGACAGACTAAAGCCGGGTTCACATATCTCTGCTCATGTTTTTGTGACCTGTGGGATTCAGGTTGAACTTTACCCATAAAAAAAACCTAAACATTCAAGTTAATACGAGAAATAAAGGTTTTTTTGGGGTTGTGGCTTAACATGGAATTACGGAATGAGTTGGTGGCGTTAAGACATTGTGTCCAGTGGTGTCTGGGAATGGCAAAAGGTGAGTATATGGAGCATCTGGGAGATTTGTCAGCTCTACCTGTGGTCCAGAAAATGGCAACTTTCTCCATGGGGAATATTGACTGGGCTGGTTGTTACCCGTCAGGATTCTAACCCTAACCCTGTGTGGCAGTTGTGATAATATAGATGCTAAAATGTAGCTGGATTATCGCCGTCTGGAGATTTCACCATGGGTATATGAAACTTGGAACTGCTCCTTGATGCTGCTCAGCGTGACAAGAGGAGGAGGAGGAGGAGGAGTGCCGACTCTTTTACAATGATGAGTACTACTGGGTCACCCACTCAGAACAGAAGGATGGCAATAGAAAGGAGTTGTATATAACTGCTGGACAATGATAATCTTGAGAGTAGTGCAGAACACGCCACACGGCATGCACTCACACCCTTGCTGAGGGTGAGTGCTAAGTCAGGCCTGCTGCAGCAGGTGAGAAAGCTTCAGAGCCTGCCGAAGGAAAGTGAGTCTCCCTCCTTGCCAATCTAATCCTTCGAATTGCTGAAGACCAGACATTAATTGTAGTCCCTGTTGAGGGACGTGAGGTGGCAGTCATCACAACTGCGGTGCTGTGTGTGCAGCAGGCAAGGGAACCTCTCTCTTGCAGATGGTGACTATCACGATCGGCGTAACTGTCACATACGTGACACGGAGGGAGGAAAAGGGGGAGGCCCTGCCCTAGTGAGAGGGAAGGTGGTGACCCCTGACTCACCTTGCGTCTGGCACCTGGCTGCCCTGTCGTCCCTAGACGGGTTCCTCACCCGTACGCCGATCACGTGCCTAAAACCCTGGCTTTCCCTAGGATGAGCCCTAGATAGTGAACAGGGCGGTGGGAACACTAGTCCGCACCACTAGCTCTAGAGGAAAACACCAAGGGGAGGACAGACAATACAAACTAAACATATAATCCCAGGTGGGCAACAACAGGAGACAACAAAAGCCCAACAGGGATCCGGAGGGTAGCACTCTGGAACAACAACCAGATTCTCAGCTCCAGTGGGTCAGCATAGATGTCCAGGCAGGAAGCTCTATAACTGGCAACAAGAGAAGTGTGAGAGGAGAATATAAGGAGGTTGGGAGTGGCAGACAAGAAACAGCTGAGGAGGAGAAGCTACGGATCCCTGAGTGAGACAAAAAGGATAGTAAGGCAAACACAGAAAACAAACACTAAGAAACACCGTGATCTTTAGACATAGAGCGCGCAGCCACCCGCTGCGACTTCCTGACCCCGGGTATAACGGAGTCAGACGTGGCTCTTGACACCCTCGTGACAGTACCCCCCCTTTCACGAGGGGCCTCCGGACACTCAGGACCAGGTCTCTCCGGATGAGAGACATTGAAAGCCTGAATCAACCTGTTGGCGTTTACCTCTGACGCTGGAACCCACATTCTTTCCTCGGGACCGTAACCCCTCCAATGCACCAGATACTGAAGAGAGCGGCGGACCCGACGAGAATCAACAATTCTGGATATTTGAAACTCCAGATTACCATCCACAACAACAGGAGGAGGTGGCAGCGGTGATGGTTCTAGAGGTGGAACATACTTCTTGAGCAACGACTTATGGAAGACGTTATGGATCTTAAAAGTCTGAGGTAGCTCCAGGCGAAAAGCCACAGGGTTAATGACGGCTACAATTTTATAAGGACCAATGAACCTAGGACCCAGTTTCCAAGAGGGAACCTTCAACTTAATATTCCTAGTAGACAACCACACATAGTCATTCACTCCTAGGTCCGGACCTGGCGACCGTTTCTTATCGGCCATGCATTTGTATTTACCACTCATATTTTTCAAGTTAGCTTGCACCTTCTGCCATACCGATGAAAGAGATGAAGAAAACCGTTCCTCTTCGGGAACCCCAGAAGACCCCCCCTCTTTGAAAGTACAAAATTGGGGATGAAAACCGTATGCACCAAGAAATGGTGACTTGCCAGTGGATTCCTGACGGCGATTATTTATGGCAAACTCGGCTAACGGTAAATATGATGACCACACCTCTTGGTTTTCAGACGCAAAACACCTTAAATATGTTTCTAGGTTTTGGTTGGTACGCTCAGTCTGTCCATTCGACTGAGGATGGAAAGCTGAGGAAAAGGATAAGTGTACCCCTAAACGGGTACAAAAAGCTTTCCAAAACTTAGAAATAAACTGGGTTCCCCGATCCGAAACCACATCGGAAGGGACCCCGTGAAGCTTCACGATTTCACTGATAAACACCTGAGCAAGAGTCTTAGCATTAGGAAGTGCGGGTAGCGCAATAAAGTGTACCATCTTGCTAAACCTGTCTACTACTACCAAGATAACTGTTTTACCCGCAGACAAAGGTAAGTCAGTGATGAAATCCATTGATAGATGTGTCCATGGTCTATTGGGGATGAAAAGTGGCAATAGAGAGACTTTCGCGCGTGCACAAGTAGAACAAGTAGACACGAAATCTATTACATCCTGACGCAACCTTGGCCACCAAAAACGACGAGACAATAGCTCCAAGGTTGCTTTACTACCTGGGTGCCCAGCAAGTGCCGAATTATGATGTTCCTTCAATAACTCAAGACGCAGGTTTAACGGTACAAACAATTTCTCTGAGGGGCAAGAGGCCGGGGCGTCCCCCTGGGCCTCTAACACCTTTCCCTCTAGAACAGAGTGTACAGCCGAGACAACCACTCCTCTTTGTAAAATAGGTACCGGATCACTAACATTACCCCCTCCAGGGAAACTACGAGACAATGCGTCTGCCTTGGTATTTTTTGCCCCAGGACGATAGGTGATTACAAAGTTAAATCTGGTAAAGAATAGCGACCACCTAGCTTGTCTAGGGGTGAGACGCTTAGCCGATTCTAGGTACAGAAGGTTTTTGT
Organism: Bufo gargarizans; assembly: GCF_014858855.1. Lineage (NCBI taxonomy): Eukaryota > Metazoa > Chordata > Amphibia > Anura > Bufonidae > Bufo > Bufo gargarizans. The sequence goes on from NC_058085.1 coordinate 363,408,672, forward strand.
GATCCGTAATTACCGTGACGGGGTGGATTGCTCCCTCTAAGAAGTGACGCCACTCTTCAAACGCCAGTTTAATCGCCAACAGTTCCCTATTTCCAATATCATAGTTCTTTTCTGCTGCAGATAATTTTTTGGAAAAGAAAGCGCAAGGACGCCATTTGCCAGGAGACGGACCCTGAGACAATACAGCCCCCACTCCCACCTCCGACGCATCAACTTCAACAATAAAAGGCTGGGAGACATCAGGTTGAATTAGAACAGGTGCCGAGGTAAATCTCTCTTTTAGAGAGGAAAATGCAATTTTAGCGGCGTCAGACCATTTAGAAAAATCAGTCCCCTTCCTAGTCATGTCAGTAAGGGGTTTAACGATCACTGAATAATTTTTAATAAACTTTCTGTAGAAATTTGCGAAACCCAAAAACCGTTGTAGAGCTTTAAGGTTCTCAGGAAGATCCCAATCTAAAATTGCCTGGACCTTCCTAGGATCCATACGGAAACCTGAAGCAGATAATAGATATCCCAGGAATTGTATTTCCTGAACGGCGAAGACACATTTTTCAATTTTCGCATATAATTTATTCGTCCGTAGGACCTGCAGTACTTGCCTGACATGTACTTCATGTGTTTTCAGATCAGCCGAATAAATTAAGATATCATCTAGGTATATGACTACAAACCTGCCGATGAGATGACTAAAAATATCATTAACGAAATGTTGGAAGACAGCAGGGGCATTGGTCAGACCGAAAGGCATGACTAAATTTTCGTAATGCCCCTCAGGGGTGTTAAAAGCTGTCTTCCACTCATCCCCTTCCTTGATACAAATCAGATTGTAGGCCCCCCTAAGATCAAGTTTGGAGAACCACCTAGCACCCGCAATCTGATTAAAAAGGTCAGGAATGAGAGGAAGAGGGTATGGGTCTCGGACGGTTATCCGGTTTAGCTCACGGAAATCTAGGCAAGGACGCAGGCCCCCATCTTTCTTTTTAACAAAGAAAAACCCTGCAGCCACGGGTGAAGAAGAGGGTCTGATGTGTCCCTTGGCCAGACTCTCGGAGATATAATCTTTCATGGCTTGTCTCTCGGGACCCGAAAGATTATACAACCTGGACTTGGGTAATTTTGCACCGGGAATCAGGTTAACCGGGCAATCATAAGGACGATGAGGTGGTAGCTTCTGACAACCCTTTTCAGAAAAAACGTCCTCAAAGTCCGAAATAAATGTAGGTAGGGAAGCTATGGAGGCGATTAAGCAATTGTTATTTAAGCAATTCTCTCTGCAATGCTCACTCCACTCCAATATCTCCCTGGCCTGCCAATCCACCACTGGATTGTGCGCTACCAACCAGGGAAGACCCAATACCACAGGAGAGGGAAGGCCCTCCAGAACGTAACATGAAAGACGCTCCTTATGGTGGTCCCCTACCCGAAGATGTAAGTTATGGACAACGTGAGTGAGGTTTCTCTGAGACAGAGGAGCAGAGTCAATAGCGAATATGGGAATGGGTCTCTGCAGCGTACAGAGAGACAAACCCATAGTGCGGGCAAAATGGGCATCAATCAAATTTACCCCTGCTCCACTGTCTAGAAAAAAAGAAATAGACTCCGTCTTAACACCAAAAACAATAACCGCTGGCAACACAAATTGAGATGTTCGTATGGAGGAAACGTATACCCCCCGGCTGACATCCTCCGCACAGCCTGGGGTTAGTAGTTTTCCGACGGTCTTTTGTTTTTGGGAAAGGAGGGACAGACATTAATGAAATGACCCCTCCCCCCACAGAAAAAACAAGCCCCCCACCTACGGCGAACCTCAGGAGGACGGACCCGACGAGAAGTTCCTCCTAGCTGCATAGGCTCATCCAAGTCCGTACAGACTAACTGCTGCTTGGGAGAGGTTACCGATTGCTCAGGAATTTTCGATCTCTCCCTAAGACGTCTATCTATCCTGATAGAGAGGGACATAACAGCATCAAGGGAAAGGGGGGTCTCATACAGCACCAGCGCATCCTTAACCCTTTCAGATAACCCAGAGCAGAACTGACTCCTGAGAGCCGGGTCGTTCCACTGAGTATCCGTAGCCCACCTGCGGAACTCTGAGCAGAATTCCTCTGCTGGCCGATCTCCCTGTAGGAGTCTCCGTAATTTCGACTCAGCCAGGGCGACACGGTCAGGGTCATCATATATGAGACCCAAAGCCCCAAAAAATCCCTCCACTGACCGGAGAGCCTGGGAACCAGGGGGTAACGAGAACGCCCAGGATTGCGGGTCCCCCTGAAGCAGGGAAATAACAATCCCCACCCGCTGTTCTTCATTACCTGAGGAGTAAGGGCGCAGCTTAAAATATAATTTGCAGGCCTCACGGAACAACACAAATTTGTCCCTTCCCCCAGAGAATCTGTCAGGAAGAACAACCTTGGGTTCTGTAACAACCTGGTTACCCATAGCAACCGCTGGGCTTACGGTCTGCTGCATTTGCTGCTGCTGTTGGAGGACAGACGCCTTCAATCCTGCCACCTCCAAAGACAGGCCTTGAAGCTGTTTTGCCAAAGCAGCAATAGGATCCATATTGGATTCAAAGTAGAGAAAAAAAAAATTAAATATATATATATATTTTTTTTTTTCTCAAAAAATAAGGGCCAGTTATAATATCACGATCGGCGTAACTGTCACATACGTGACACGGAGGGAGGAAAAGAGGGAGGCCCTGCCCTAGTGAGAGGGAAGGTGGTGACCCCTGACTCACCTTGCGTCTGGCACCTGGCTGCCCTGTCGTCCCTAGACGGGTTCCTCACCCGTACGCCGATCACGTGCCTAAAACCCTGGCTTTCCCTAGGATGAGCCCTAGATAGTGAACAGGGCGGTGGGAACACTAGTCCGCACCACTAGCTCTAGAGGAAAACACCAAGGGGAGGACAGACAATACAAACTAAACATATAATCCCAGGTGGGCAACAACAGGAGACAACAAAAGCCCAACAGGGATCCGGAGGGTAGCACTCTGGAACAACAACCAGATTCTCAGCTCCAGTGGGTCAGCATAGATGTCCAGGCAGGAAGCTCTATAACTGGCAACAAGAGAAGTGTGAGAGGAGAATATAAGGAGTTTGGGAGTGGCAGACAAGAAACAGCTGAGGAGGAGAAGCTACGGATCCCTGAGTGAGACAAAAAGGATAGTAAGGCAAACACAGAAAACAAACACTAAGAAACACCGTGATCTTTAGACATAGAGCGCGCAGCCACCCGCTGCGACTTCCTGACCCCGGGTATAACGGAGTCAGACGTGGCTCTTGACACCCTCGTGACAGTGACCTGCAGATGAGACAGAGGCAGAAGATGATAGAGGACTTGCAGATGAATGGCTGCAGTGATGACTGATGAGGTGATGTGGAGTGCAGGGGAAGAGGGAGTCTCCCTCACCGTCAGAGTGCCAGGTGAAGAAGCTGGGTCCACTGAGAAGAAGAGGCAGCAGCAAAATAGAGTTAGTGCAGCTGGGTCGAAGAGGAGCAAATAAGATAAGATAAGATGCCTTTATTGTCACTGTACAATACAATGTAATACAATGTACAATACAATGAAATGGCCTGTGCATTAGCGTCTGGGAACACGGGAAGCAGAAGGATAAGTGCCTTGAGAAAGTGTCACAAGCTGCAAGGAGAGCGGAGACCCTGAGCTTGCAAATTGCGATCCCCAATGCACGGAATGGCCATGCACATGAGCCCTAAATGCGTAAGGACTGTGCCTTTAAGGTAGGGATCGATCGATTATCGGATTTACCGATATTATCGGCCGATATTCAGGATTTTGAACGCTATCGGTATCGGCATTTATTTTGCCGATATTCCGATAGCGTATGGGGAACACAGATCGCGCTGCTGACAGCGCTCTCCGTGTTCCCCTTAGCAGCACAGGGGAGAAGGAAGCAGTGTCTCCTCCCCCTGTGATGCTGCCGCTGCCACCAATGAAGCTTAATCTCTCATTTATTCATATACAGGAGGCGGGAGCTGCAGGATCACATAGCCGGCTCCCGACCTCTATGAGCAGTAGCTGCGATCTGTGGTAGTTAACTCCTCAGGTGCCGCGGATCGCAGCTACTGCTCATAGAGGTCGGGAGCCGGCTATGTGATTCTGCAGCCAGCTCCCGCCTCCTGTATATGAATAAATGAGAGAGGGGTTGTCCAAGTTATATTTATTGATGACCTATCCCCAGGATAGGTCATCAATATCAGATCGGAGGGGGTCCGACACCCGGCACCCCCTCCGATCAGCTGTTTGAAGAGGAGACTCGCGCACGGTGTCAGCGCTGCCTCCTCTTCACTGTTTACCTTCTAGCCGTTGCATCTGCAGTGGTGAGCAGGTGTAATTACACCCAAGCCTTCCTATTGAAATGAATAGGAAGGCTTGGGTGTAATTACACCTACTCACCACTGCAGATGCAAAGGCTAGAAGGTAAACAGTGAAGAGGAGGCAGCGCTGACACCGTGCGCAAGTCTCCTCTTCAAACAGCTGATCGGAGGGGGTGCCGGGTCATCAAGAAATATAACTTGGACAACCCCTTTAATCTTCATTGGTGGCGCAGTGCGCCCCCCCCCCAACCCCAGTATTAGACATTGGTGGCGCAGTGCGCCCCCCCCTCCCCCCAGTATTAAGCATTGGCGGCGCAGTGCGCCCCTCCACAGGATCCCCTCTCCCCTGCTCCTCCGATCGGAGCCCCAGCAGTGTAATCCTGGGGCTCCAATCGGTTACCATGGCAGCCAGGACGCTATTGAAGCCCTGGCTGCCATGATAAGCTCCATGCTGCTGTGTGCACAAAGCACAGAGCAGCAGGGACAGTGTGAGCTCCTATTCACCCTGATACATCTCTTTTAGGGTGAATAGGATAAGGGTTCTAGTCCCTAAGGGGGCTAAAAGTTTGTAAAAAAAAAAAAAGTTACAAAAATAAAACACCAAAATATTAAGTATAAATGAAAAAGAAAGATTTACAAAAAAAATAAAAATACACATTAATAATAAACATTAATTTTCAGCAGATTTGTGGGAATTTTTATTTATTTTTTTCAAAAATAAAAATTCCCAGAATATCGGTATAAATTATCGGCTATCGGCCTGAAAGTTCCCAAATTATCGGTATCGGTATCGGCCCTAAAAAATTTATATCGGTCGATCCCTACTTTAAGGGACAGCACCTCTATTTGATAATCAAAGTGCAAACCTTGCCTCTATATGACAGATGTGAAACCGTTAAGT